>NW_009619039.1:0-14575 GCF_000690535.1 Cariama cristata | reverse complement strand
CGGGGCGAAGCGTGGGCAGTGTCCCTGTGCACCACCGGCCGTTGTCCCCACCTCCAAGCTTGCCTTGGGCTTTCCAGCAAACGCCGGCATTCAACCTACAGAAGGCGAAAAAGCTGTGCCCAGCTGCGCATCACCTGTGTTCAGCCTCGGCACACTGAGGATAACATTAATCTCCCTGTAGTTAGCTTTAAAAAAATAGATATTAAAAAAAAATCCTACTAAATATACTGATTTTACCCCAGTTTTGTTTATAAATGTTATTGCTTTATAAGGCTTAAATAGTTAAAGCTGCGAGGACGAGTGCATTCTCCTGCTGGGGTACTTCAGTTCACAATGTTTTTCCAGTGACCTAACTTTGTTTATGGCCCTGAAGAGGGAAAGGTGGAGTCTCTTAACTGAGATCATCAAAATATTTGTGCTGGTATGTGTGTTTTAGACCTGCCCTTGGAATTATTCAGCTTAGCTGTGGCTTGATTTGTTTTGGGCATTTGAGCTTTAATTTTTCCCACTAGTTCTTGTCAGTCTGACTTGCGGTAATTGGCTGTGGGACTGTGTAATTGTGGGTTTGGGTGTTTTCGGCTGGTTTTGGGGGACATGCAGTGGTCTGGGCTTGCTCAGAGGTGGAAGGGGAAATAGGGTGGAGAGTGCAGCAGAAAAACATCTGCACATGGCTCAGTAAGGGCACCGGTTCAAACATATTTAAGAGGTTTTCTAACATATCGAGCCAAAGTGCCTCTCTTAAGGGTGGGCTGCACATGTGAAGTATTACTGCAGCAAAGATGTACTTGATAATGCTAACTGCAGGAGGATTTTGGTCTTAGCTTCTATAGTTAAGCTACATGGTCACAGTGATGATGGGCAACTTTATTCTAGGATTTCCATGTTCTTCTGTCTGTCCCTCAGACCTTGTCTTGCTCTCCTCCTTTCCATGCTGGAGACAGATCGTGGAAAAGACCTGACGGGGTTTCAAAGGTACAACCTGGGAGCTTTTAAAGTCATCAGATTTTATCTTTTTTGAAGGAGATGATAGGCATTTTCTAGAAATTAGATCTCTTAAAGCAACGGCTGAAGCGAGTACATGCTGGAGCAGGAGCGGCGTGCCGCGGCTCGGCCGAGGGCTGTGCTCCCACCGCACACCAGGAACGATTGCAAAGGGCTTTTGGTTGCTCGTTCAATTTGCTACACGATGCACTGCTTTAAAATCTGGGTCTGTTTGCTCTTTATTTCTCCCGTCCATAGAGGAGGAGGAAGAGAATCCCTTTTCCAGCGTAACCGGCGGGCAGTAAGCCACGCTACACCCACCTGCACTGCCTCTCCCCGTGCCCGCGCCGGTTACGCAGCACCTACTGCATCTCCCCATTGACAGGTTGTGGTGCGGCCGGCTTATATTTTTTCTTTCCATTTTAAGGAGAACGAAGGCACCTGAAACAGAGGGTTTAGATGACTTGGGAAGGTTTCGCAGTGAATAAAACCCAATCCATTGCAACTCTGTGCTTACTCTCCTGCCACAGCTTCTTCACCGGTTGCAAGGGAGCAGGAAGCTATCAACACGGATAATAAGCGCTAGATATTACAACGGGGATTTCTTACATTGCTAGCAAGAGAAAAAGCTGCCCTGCCCCTCTGCTGGCTGAAAACAGCATAGAAGATAGTTCCAATATTTTTTTTCCCTAAAAGTTTCCAGGCAACAGCATCCATGTAAGCGCAGGCTGTAGACAGCGAAGCCGATGCCTCCATTTTCATTTGTTTCCAAATCACACTGATGCAGCAGCAGAGCAAACAAGACCGTAAGCATCCCTCTAATCACAGCCCTCAAAAGCACCGTTCACGTGGCTAACGCATCAAAACCATACAGAAATGAGAGCAGGAACAAGCTACATGTTAAACAGCCTAGAGGGTATTAATGATGTATAGAAAATGGATGCTAAATAGCAGGGCTGTCACTGCAAGGCTCCCGAAGCACTGAACCAGCTGTATGTGCCGGTTCTGCACACAAACAGCACTAGGATTTCTGCAGGGCTGAATCGCACGTGCCTGGAAAAGTGCCTAATTCCCATTAAAGTACGGGAAGAGCCGTGTTCTGCATATCCTTCATACGGGATGGTGATCTGATGGTACAGAATGGGCACTACTGCATTAGGTCTGTGGCAGGCGGGACTGGCTAAAGTCTTTCAGCTTTGGGGGAGAAGGGTCCGTCAGCCTTCAGCCCCAGCGTGTCACTTGTTCACCGGCCGATTTCAGAAGTACTGACGGCAACGCAGTCAAACGGCTCAAAGCACCGTGCAATTTCTCTAAACATCCTCATCCTCCGAGCATGATGAAGAGTAAGAAATTATTTACTTATTTTTACAAGCTCAAAGCATTTGTTCAGCGGGGCAACGGGCAGAGCTCTTACCTGAAAGAGATGCTGTTCCCCCCAAGGGCTCAGCTTTAATTCTTTAATTTTTTTATGCTTGCGATAGGGCAATATCAATTTTTGAGTGCCTAGTCCTCTGAAAAAGACCAAAAGAGTGCAGACACCTTTTGAGGATGAAAAGGTAAGAGGTAACACTGCTGGCAGTCACTGGTTTTCTGCAGACCTCATGAGAAACGAGTTGTATTCACCCAAGGTGCTGGGGCGGGGGGATTTCTCGCTCCAGCGGGATGATGTACATCCTCAGCGGCACCTTTACAGCCCACGCGCTTGCTCTGGCTTTGCATTCAGCTGGACGTAGCAGTAGCATGAAGGTAGGCTGGACACAGAGGTCCTGCTCAAGCTCCTGTCACAGCTGGTGACCACGCCGGGCTGGAATATTAGCAACGGGCTGCTAGCCAGCACTAAAAATTCAAGCTGCTGGCTGCCTGATTAACTACCAGCAACACAGCCTGAAACAACGGCAGCGGGCCATATGGTGAAATTAAACCCGCAAACAAACCCCTCCCTGGATCCCCACTTTTTCGCAGCATTAAAATCCCCATTGACAAGGGCTGGATTTCAGGGCAGCGGCGTCACCGTTCTCATTTGTGTGGTGCTGGCACGTCCCCCACCCAGGAGGGTCCCAAAGGTGCCCTGCACCCAGGGACCGGCTTTGCCGGGGGAGGAAGGGCCCCTCGGCACACTGCGGGGGGGACGTGCTGGCCAGGGAGCACGGGGAGCGGTACGGCTGCTCCCTTGCCTTCCCGGACCAGCACCGGTCCTTTGGCAACAGAGACCTGAGAGCGGTACTGAGAAACGCGAACACGGGCAAACGTGTCCCATCCTACTGATAGCTGTCGGGCTGCTTGGTTGCAGGTAATGTTTAGGACTTAACCAAATTACTCTTTCAGTGCATCCTAAATAAACCCTTAAAGAATTTTCCTTGGTTGGGGTTTTTTTTTCTTCTTTTCCAATCTCCGTTATCATTGTCATATTTCATGCTTCATGCGTCTGGAAAAAAATTCAATATTCAAGAACAAAGCAATCCACAGCTTTCCTTCATTTCAGTCTTTTGTATCCTAGGGCTGTCCTAACTCAATACCTGAGTTTTTATTGTGTCACATTTCACTGTTGCTGCCTGCAACCAGCCTGGCTAATCCTTTTGCTGCTGCCTTATCGGTATTTTTTGTAATTCATTGTTTGTGCATTCTACTTTCACAGCTTTTAGGGTTTTTTTCTAGGATATTTGTGGCTGCCCTCTGTGATTGCTCACCCTGGTAAGTGGTCACACACAAAGCCAAGCAGGTAGTTAATATCGGGAGCCTGGTTTTGGCAGCTGCCATCTTCTCCGCTTGCGAAAGGGGAAAAAATTCAATGTTCTCCAAAGACGTCAACATGGAAAGATTTCCATTACGGATGGGAGCGGTGGGAGAGCGGAGAGCCACCGTATCATCCAGTCCCCCTGTGCACGGGGTACAGATCAGCACGTGCATGTGCAGACATGGAAAAGGGTAACCTCCGTGATTTAAGTGGCGTTTACCTGCCCGACACGGCACGCAAGCCCCGGTGACAGGTTATCCTACCTTTCCTAGGGCACAGGTTGCAGCTGCTTCTTTTTCCTAAGTAAAACTACATAAAAGAATAGTTTTAAATTCTCAAGGCCCACCACGCACTCCAGCGTGGGGGTCAAGGAGATTGTAAAAGGACGTTATCTCTTTGTTTAGAGAAATACAGATGGCACCACGCCGATGCTGCGCTACGAGGGTGCTGTCACACGGGAGCAAGTGCCTTCGTGGCAGGAGAAGGGTGTTGTCGCTGCTACCTATCAATCCAAGCGGCTCTATCAAATAACTGGGCAAGCTGTGATTTTTTGTTTTTTGGGCAGATGAGAACACTTTTGATTTTGAATAAATGAATATTTATTAATCCCTCTCACTGGCTAAAGGTTCCTGTGTGTATGTAGCGGGCAGTGCTCATTTGCTTGCTTGTTACTCTTAGCACAGGACTGCAGATATTGTGTAGAGGTGGAGGGGATTGTTTTTCTCTCTGGGGATTATACACACACATGTTTGCAGGCACAGGGTACTACCATTTTAGTGCCCACCAGCACAAGACTAACTCTTATTTCTTTCAGTGTGATTGGTTTAAAAAAAAAAAAAAAAGGAAAGAAAATCATTGCCATATGTCAAAACTGAGTGGTGTTTCTGTTTGGTGGGACACATCAGCTGAGCATACTTGCTCTCATCACACACTGTTCAGCGTTCCCCAGGACAGCCCCACATCACCTGCTCTTGCTGCTCCTCACCACGCACCCTTGTACCTCTTGGGCACAGGAGACAGCTGCTAAGCATCCCAAACAGCTGTCCCCATTCAACCCATTAATTCTGACTTTTGAGTTCTTTCAATCAGGGCTGTGAGATACTCCTGAAGTTGTTTCCAGCTGGGTGCAGCCTGAGGTTATTTAGTCCTTTTCCCCTCCACAGCAAAGTATGCTCTTCTGGAGGTAACTTCTCAGGGTGCTGTTGGTCTTTCTGAATAGCTGTGGTGTTTGGGCAAAGCCTAAGGTAAGCAACAATCAACCAGTTATTCTTTCCTAGGAGCACAGCTTTGTCTTCATTCAGAGATGCTAATAACTTTTAGAAGTATATTTCTAACAGCATGATAACCTGAAAGTTTTCCATCATCATGGTCTCTGCTCAGCCCTGTTCCAGGGCACCCTGAGCCAATGTCACTGCTTTTGAGGTGCTCAGAATATTGGGGATGCCTGCAGAAAGCCTCTGCCACGTGCTGAGGACTTCCTACTCCCATCAATCCTGGTTATTTCTTCATAGGCCGCTGGAATAGTTTGTGTGACCATTGGAAGATCCTTGGCAAAACGCTTCCCCTGCCCCATGTTTTTATACATGCTCTGCTAACCATGCTGAGTCATTTGGGGGGGAAAAAAAGAGTGAGCTTTAAGTTTCTCCAGATTTTTCAAAGTGAAGGCATTGTTCAAAGACTTGTTATTCAACTACTCCCAGCTGCTTTACAAAGGGAGGATTTGTAGCGTTTCTGGTTGTGGTAAGATGTCACTTCAAACTGCGGTGCTTTGAAAACAAACAAAAAATGAAATACAGAATCCTTTAGCTATATATTTTAACTATTGACTTTTACATGAATATCCTGCTATCGTAAGCATAGTCAGGTATCTTCTGATGTGCTCTTTCAAGTTTTAACCTTGTGATAAATTCTGTATTTCCTGTGCAAAAGGCCACGAGGTGAAGGGCAAAACAAAGAGAACAGAGGTCCATGCTAAAACCCTTTCTGTAATTCAAACAGGAGACCAAACACGTTGACTGATAGGAATCACTCTGGATTGACACAAGCGGTAGGTTCCTCTTCAAGCAACCGCGGACCAGTAGCTGCATGGGACAAGAGGTTGTGTTCATTAGCAGTACAAGTGATTAGGAAGAGGTATATCTGATATTCTTCTCACCTTAATGAATTCAGCTTTGAGAATGTGGTAACTAAACAGTGTTCAAGCATTTTTGCTTGAATTTTTTCCTTGGGAACAGTGTGAATAAAGAAGGGTCTCTTCTACCCCTTAAAGAACAACAGTAGCTTCTTTCACAGACCGCAGGAACTCCTTCCCTAACACTGGATGCTCAAGGCAGCGCCCGAGGAGGTCACTAATACTTCCCAAATTCACTGGGGAAGCCATAGGTCTTAGCATGGTCACGCTCGCAGCTGCCTGCCAGGTTTGTGTGTTCCTTTCTACGGTTTCTCTGTTGTGCTCTTGTCTCGTATGTGCTTCCCAGGGACGATATTTTTATTACTTTCAAACCTTGGATCATCTGAAGAAGAAAGTGCTTTTTTCATAACAAGCTACAACAGTTGCGTGTGTTTAACGAGTGTGGAAGGGTGTCCTGTAGGCTGCCGCTTCGCTGGGGGAATAACGTTTCCCCTGAATCCCTGTAAGATTTCAAGCCAGTAACTTTGCACATTTATTTCCTTTTCATAAATCCTCTGCTTTGTGTACCCAGGGGCTCCTTCGGTGGCGTCAATCATCAACATACTCATTTTCCCTCAGTGTTACACTTCCTGAACCTATTTATTCTGTTATAGTTTAAATTATTCTTGGTCTTATCAGCTGACCCTTATATACTGCTTTGCCTGCCTCCTATAGCAGACCTTTATTACCTTTGCCTTATTCGAAGTACTGAACAAAGTCCTTAATTGCTGCCATCTGATCTTTGTCCTGGAGAAACAAAATTTGTTTTCCAAAATAAATGATCTCTGCAGCCTTACCCAGCTATCAAATATTACTATTGACTATCTTACCAGACCGTGTAATGATGTCAATTCTAGCTGCTTCATTAACTGTTTCGAGATTAACACTAAGTCTAGTTTAGTTTATAAGAGACAAAGGCAAGAGTGAAATGTATGATCTCATTCCTCTGGGTGCAATTCTTTCAGCAATCTGAAAGAGTGAATTGTTGATATAGAAAGGTTAATGCTGTACCCCCCTTTTTATCAATTGTCTGGGCTTTATCCAATCTGTGCCTTATCTTATCTGCTTTATCAGATCTGCTTGAGTAAGGTACATAATTGGAGCCTCTTCCGAATTTAATTTCCCCTTCTCGGAAGTCCTCTAACTATTTTAAAAAAAAAATAAATCCTTTCACAAAGTCTATTTTAGACAAGGAACACATGCTGAGTTCAGGTATTAACGACTTGGCGACTATGCCCTTAAACACAAAATACTCCTCATCTTCAAATTGATCAGTAACCTAAAAAAAGAGTATTTTAAGATAATATGCCCATTCCTCACTTCTTTTCTTCAGTTAAAGGAAATATGTTGGTACAAATTTCCTTTAAAATTAGCTGTTGGCTGTTCCTAACAGTAAATTTGGTGAAATAAAATAACTGGGTTCTGTGTGTAGACGATCTTTCTCGTGAGGGGAGAGCTACTGGTAGCTACCTAGATCGTGTGAAAAATGTGTTTTGTGGTTTTCTCTGCACAAACCCTAGTGTGGCAGAAAGCTGCTGTTGTACAGCTTGTATTCAAAGCTGTCTGGATGCTGCTCAGTGAACTCCCACTATGTCCCAACGTTCTTGAGTTCCCTCCTTTCACCTTTGTGTTCATCTCTTCTGTAGAGAAGATGGGGCTGGGGGGGAACCACCAGACCCCCTTGCTCCCCAAATACCTGCTTTGCTGAATCTTAAATTCTCGTGTTCTACTTGTGAATACTTTGCACTGCAAGATGCGTATATTCTTCCTGTTATGGGACAACGTACCTCCTCATGGGTGTCTGACTAAGAGGAGGAAGAGGATTTATGAAGGACTGTTGGCTTTCCTGCTGTGCCCCTTTGAAGCTTTCGTGTACCTTTCACTGCTCCCAGCTGTTCTGGCAATTATTCCTGAACTTCATTAAAAACAAACCAAGCTTTCCTATGTTTTTCTTTAAAACTTTAATGCCATTATTGCTGCTTTGCTCTTGATGCTAAAAAGTTCTTCCACTTATTTTCTGACAAGAAAAGTCTTATTGCACAAGTACCTTCTGTAGTGTTTTCCCCCTTTCTTATGTATTTCACTTGATCCCTCCCCCCACATTTATAGAAAGTTTCTGTTCTGAAACTTTCCTTTTATGTGTCTAAAATTTGACTGTTAGAAGTGACTAGTATATTTTCTGCTTGTTTGATGTTTCACTGGTTCTTGTGAAACTTGGACACTGAAGGAAATCTCCGTTTGTTTTCCCGAGCACTATGCAATCATCTTCTCTTGTTTCTGGGTGCATGAAGAGTAGGAAGCTCATGGAAAAACTGCAGCTGTAGGCACTGAATGTGAGTTCTAGGTGCTTGCAGGCTTTCTTAATAATGAAATGTTTAAGCTAGTAATGATGAAATTAAGAACAGACTAGCAGGTCTGTTAGGAAGCCTGAGCAGAGATCTTGTGTTTATCACGCGTTGCTGAAGATTTACACCACAGACTGCTTTCTACCTTAAGCATTTCCAGGTAACTCTTACTTCTACCAGTGTTTCTCTGAATTCTGTTTCCTGTATCACTTCATCGACTTTTCCTCCTCCCCCAGCAGACCTGCGTGTCCCTGTATCTTTGGCTCCTGATAATTGTCTTGCATGGCAATTTGATCTTCCCAGTGCATGATTTCCTTATCACTAAAAGCAAGGATTTTGAATTGTATCTCACGGCCTTAGCCTGGAGGCCAGTTCCTTGTTGCCAGTGTGGGTGTATGGTTGACTTTTTTCAGCTTTATGTTGTATTGGATGTACTTGGCATTAAAAACTTTCCCACCTATTAAACTCTTTTGTGAGATTAAGAGTGTAAGTTTTAAACTTTTTAAGGGGATACAGGAAAGAAAACCAAAGGATATGCCATGTTCTAGTTAAGGCAAGAGATTGGATTACTACAGGTAATCACTTTGTCTCCTCAGAGCTTGGCTTACTGTACCATCTCAGTGTACATCTCCCATAGTGGGCTATTAATAAGGGGAACAGGTGAGCTACATGCCGAGCAGAAGGGATGGCAACTGCCAGAGTCTCTTCTAAGCTGTCCCGGTGCTTGGCCTGTCAACGATGTGGAGGGCAGACTCGGAGAGCCGGTGTACCTATGGAAAAGATACTGCTTTCCCTTATATTGTGTGTTCCCTTAGACAAACTATTGGAAGGCATGGAAAACTAGCGGTGCTTAGCTTCCAGGCTGCATTGTTAGCCTGTATTTAACACCCAGGTTTCCTTAGTGGTGGACACGAGCTCCTTGGAGGTCTGCCCTATGTCTGTGGCCAGGAAGGGCAGCCTTTGGTGTTTGTCCCTTTGTAGGTGGGCAGGATGAGGCAGCTCTGTATGGCTAATGAGGCATCCGATTGCATCAGTTAAGAACATTTAACAAGGATTTTCTAATGCTGTAAAAGTGGTGGGTTTTTTTTAAATTTCATAACTTCTGCTTCAACCTCACTGTCTCTCTTGCAGGCTCTGAATATGGGGCTTTAAATGTTTTATATTAACTGTTCAACACACTTAGACTCTTGCAGAAATCCTCTTTTTCTGCACAATAGCCAATCCAAGGCAGTAGTTTATTTAAAAACAAAGGGGTATGTGCTCTGATAATATATGCTTTATAATAACAAAATGAAGGAAATTTAGTAGAACTGACTTTAATCCACGAGTGAATGGTACAAAGAAAATGAACCGTTTTGGTATAAAACAAAGCTAATGCCTTCTTTTTGCTAGAGGTTCTATAAGCTTTAAATGTGCAGCAGCTTTAAGGATACTGTGCCTTTCTCATGTTAGACCCATCTTCTTTAGATTCCTTTGAGCAGTCTGGATGTTTGTGCCAGCTCTCAAAACTGATGACTCTTGCCATGCTGAAGACCCAAAGGATTCAGATGAAAGATTTATTTTAACTTTTGCTTCCCATCCCTCGACAGAAAAAGTGAACTTTCAGCCATTACCAAAACTGGAGAAGATAGTCTAGACATTAATATGACTAACTGGAATGAGAGAACCTTGGTTTACGCCCTGGCTTGTGAGAAACAGGCTCTGCCTTCCAGTGACATAAATCAATTTTTTAATGGCTACAATTTTGTTACTGCTGACTTACTGAATCCTCTGAGCAAACTGCACCACCCTGTTTGAATGGCTTGATAGTTAAAACTCTAGCTAAGCCAAAGGAGATGCGTATAGGAGTTTTGAGGAAGGAATACTTTTAAAATTCCATCCCTAGTTGATTAGTAAGGAATTCCTAGTGGTAGAATTATCTGGAAGACCATCTCTGAAATTGTAGTCTTTGTTCACTATCTTATTGTTCCTTCTGGGCCTCAAGATTTCTTGAGGTTCTTTGTTGGTTTGGGGTTGGTTTGGGTTTTTTTGGCTTAACTGAGGTACCAGACATTAAATATGTGCAACATATCTGTAAGAATAGAGAAAATTGGTATCAACACAAAAACACGTAGAAAAGATTTATTGTAAACAAAACAATTCTGTGCAAACAGCAAGGAAAAAAGGCTTCTGTTTTCTTCAAAACGCCACATGACTTTGTAAAATATAAAAATGACCAAACCTGCTCTGTTGGTACTCTAAGCAGTAACGGTCCGCAAATAGTCCGCTCACACCATTCATGTAATTGGCTTCGATTTTTCTTGCAGAGTAGAGCTCCCATCTCTGAGGTTTAACGTTGGCTCTTAAGCAAGATCCATTTTTTAATATCTCTGCTGTAGGAAGGTAGAGAATGACCCAACAAAATGGGAACAGAGCTGTAGCAGCACGAGGCCTGCCTGTTAGCTTCTCGGGCCCTCCCTGTGTGATCCCCAGCCAGCACTGGGGCCCCTCCCAGCCATGGAAACTGCGCTCTCTTCTTTATCCAGGCTGCAAAAATCGGGCAGAGGCTGTTCCTCCAGCTGGCCAAATTCATGAAGGCGGAAGTCAGTGGCCAGTCTGTTCACCATTCTTTTCAGGGTGACAAAGGCTGCAATGACTTGGAAGGTGAGGAAGAGGGCAAAGATGATATGGACTGCTCGCTCCAGTGGCTGAGTTTTCAGACTCTCATTAAATAGCAAGAAGAGGATTATAGGCAACTGCAGGAGGAGACTCAGGAGCCAAAACCCAGCCAGCTCAGGGACCTATAACAGGGAGATATCACCTATTAAAAACTAGCAGTTGGAGATGAAAAAACCAAAAACCTTGTGAAGAAGAAATTTTTTTTAATTTTCCAAAAGCCAGCACATAATGTGAAATGGCAAAGCAAGGTGGCTTAATACTTCCATGTACTGTGGTTTTAACCATACTTATGTCTTTCTGAAAAAACAGTTTTAGGGGGCGAGGGGGCCCTCTTCTGAGGGAAAAATTCTTGGAATGCACAAAACTAAGTGGAAGCTGATGCCAAGGGAATAGAAGATGCAGACTGTAACTTAAGAGAAATAACCACCTCCTCAACTTAAATCTCTCGGATGAACTGGTAGACCACTTTATTTGTTAAACTCCAAAAAAGCTCTCCTGCACAAATTAACATGTACATGTGATAACATACCTTTTCCTGCAGATTGCCCATGTATCCCAGGTAGAGTCGAATGACCTCTATCAGGGAGGCTAGGATCATGATTGTGACCAGGATGAACTTGTAGTAATCTGACAAGACCAGATACTAAAGGGAAGAAGAGAGTAGAAGTTTCTGCTGTGCTGTTTCGTAACATGCTGTTTGTGATTACATGAAGACACTGTATACTACTGTAAGTTGACAGTGTTGTATTGGCTTTCAGATACTCTTGAACCTCCAGTTTCAAGGAATTCACAAATAAACCTAAACCTCTAACTCCAGTGAGCTCTAGCTTGGTACTAGGAGGTGTCTGATCAGAAAAATTACACTTGCAAACCATCCCTTCCCTTCAGGACTCACCTTCAGATGGAGCATGACAACCGTGCTGAGCCACCAAAAGGGGAAAAAATAAACGTTGAAATAGAGGGACATCTGTAGTGGTAAACTGGAAACTATTTCATTATCTGTAGATAGAGAGAAGTCTTTATCACTCGTAGTTTGTTCCATACTTCCGTAAATATGACAGGAAGATACTGCTCCATCTTGGCTTCAAGCAGGGCATTAACACTCTTCCCAGTCAAAATAAATGTTAAGAAAAATATTTTTATATATCCAGATGAAAACTTCTTACCCAATTTTGAGTTACACCACTTTCTGGAACCTAATACAACTTTTAGTTCACAGTTCACAGGACACAATTTTTATCACTTAGTGATATATTCAGGTTGAGTGTCCAATTTGTTGATTACCTGGTGGCTTATGGCTTACTCCACAATCTCTGACAAGCTTAGCTCAAGTAGTGCTGTATACTGACATTGCAGAAAGAGTTAATGGTTATTTCATTGCTTTTCCTAAGAGAATGGCCAAAGTTTAAATGAGTACATACTGGATTATTGTTATTTTGTAGGTGATCCTCCTGAGTAAAGACTTACTGCTAGAGAGCAGGTTTGCATTGCCCACTCTTCATTTTCAGTCTTTCTTTAAATAGACATTTGGATAGAAGTGATGTTGCAAGCAGCCGGTAATTCTGCTAGTTCTCTTAAGAGCTAACAATTTCAAATAGGTATCAAAGTAAAACTTACCCTTCAATGTCTGAAGAGTACAAAATGCATTCATACAAGGTAGAGAAAAGCAAATATTGAACTCTAACATGCAGGCAGTAAATCCCATATTTAGGATTTTACAGTAGACCTACAAGATTAGACTTAAAATAAGTAAAAATTTAAAAGGGCATTCTAAGGGAACCATTCATTTTAATGGGTGATGTTTTATTGCCATATTCTAGTTAACTGATATTGCATCCACTTTTTCAATTACCAACAGCCTCTTTTCTCATGTTTTCACCAAATGAAGGCTGTAGGCACATCTGCACTTGGTACTACCTGAGCAAGCTCAGAAAGTAGTCATTGTGACCTGCTGATTTGTATTCAAGTGCTGTGCCCCTGTCTGTCACAATGGTGATACTTGACTGAAAATCAGTCCGAACAGTCATATTGTCTCACTTCCAGCCTCAGAACCACCTCCCTTCTGACATTGCCTTCTCTTTCTGTTTCTTCCAACTGCTCTCATACCTGTCTTTGTTCCATCTCAGTCTGGCATCCCTGTTTCCAGTCCAGCCACATGCAGCCTGGTACAGTCTGTTCCAGAAGTCTTTATGCCAGTTGCAGAAGTATTCATGGTAGCTACTAGACTAGGTGGGAAGGGAGGATGATTTGGGAACAGAACTGGGACAGACCTTAAGGGCAGGGTGTGAGGGGCAGGGATTTGTTATACTGAAATAGAAGGTGCAAGACAACCAATATAGATATCTTTAATAATCCCATTTTTAAGCATCAATACTTTCTTACATCTGCAAAGGAATGAAAATCTATAGGTACCTCAAACAGTTTCACTGTCTACCTAAAATTGTCCCAGCTGTCCTGATGAATGAATCTCTTAAGCACCAGGAGGAATTTGGCAGGCACCCAGATAAAACAGTGTTTTAGAACTGTATCTTTCAAAAAAACATGACTATCCAGATACACTACAAGTAACTATGTTTCCACCCTATATGTATTGGATGAAAATTTAATGGTTCATGGCCATATTACTTAAACAGAGAAGCCAAGAACTCTGATTTCAATTGTGATGACAGTGTTTTAGGTATGTTAAAGGTGTCATTGACATAGCATTGGTATATGTAACTTCTGCTCAAGTTTTAAAACTGTTTTGGATGAACGTTTAACAATGTAAGCCAATTCTAATTCATCTTTCTGCCCATAAATTCTTATTTTCTGGGATTGCTAAAATTCATGGAAAAGCCAGACAGGACTGGGAGGGCCAATGCTTTGATGCTAGAGCAACTCACTAAGGTATATATGTGTAAACTTAATTTTTAAAATTCTGGTCTCCAAGAAGTTAATTGTACATTTGCAATTGGTTTTAGTGGGTTGGATATTCACATAGGAGTTTTGATAATGGGAAATGGAAAAGACATGACTAAAAATAGAAGCTATTCTTCCAGTTAAGAAAAATCTTTCAGTGTTGTTTGATAAATGAAAGGAAGAATTAGTCAGTGTCAGCAGTATAACTACACAAAGAAAATGAGTACTCCTGTCTTGAAATAAGAATGATTTTTGATTAATTGTATCGGCTTGGAATGGACTTCAGTTGAAATAAGTATAGCCTTTCTATGTAGACAGACTGGGTTTACTTTCATGGCTACTCTCACTCTAAAGCTATGGAAAGGGGGCACGTTGGCCTGCGAGTTTCACTGGCAATATGATGAAGGATCAGCTACTGGTCATTTACGATAGACTTGGAAAAATAAAGAGAAAGCTGGCACATTGCAAGCTGGAGGTTCTGCTACCTAACTCTAGTTAGGAACACCTCTTCATGCTTTAAGCATCTGGTATCCTAACTGCGCAGGACTATTGAGCTTAAAACAACAGTTCAGTTCTTGTATTTGTTTTGTGTTCTCCATAAATAATTTTTACTTTTTATTTGGGCACAGGCAGAGTGCCTGGTGTGTAACAATGGATTTTATCTGCACTATTATATGCAGACTTGCTGTAAAGGTGGGTGTAAAGTGTTCTCCGTAACTGCTTTTAAATCAAGGCTGCTCCCCGCTCAGTACTTCCAGGCAGCCTGCCTCCGGCCTGCAGCACAGCATG
>NW_009619038.1:14983-19924 GCF_000690535.1 Cariama cristata | reverse complement strand
CAGACCCAGAACTGACCCTTGGGGAACACTGGTAGCTACAGGCCTCCAACTAGACTCTGTGTCGCTGAGCACAACCCTCTGAGCTCTGCCATTCAGTCAGTTCTCAACCCACCTCACTGTCCACTCGTCCAACCCACACTTCCTGACTTTACCTATGAGGGTATTACGCAACATAGTGTCAGAAGCCTTGCTGAAGTCAAGGTAGACAACATCCACTGCTCTCCCCTCATCTACCCAGACAGTCATGCCATTATAGAAGGCCAGCAGGTTGCTCAAGCATGACTTCCCCTTGGTGAATCCGTGTTGACTATTCCTGATAACCTTCTTTTCCTCCAGCTGCTTAGAGATGACATCCAGAATGAGCTGCTCCATTACTTTTCCAGGGACAGAGGTGAGGCTGACTGGCCTGTAGTTCCCTGAGTCAAGTTCACACTTCCATTTCAAAAAACAGTAACAAGTTTCCAGCTCCACTGAATTCTTAATTATCTTACCTATAATGGAAGAGAACTAACAAGGAAGCACTGCATGGAGAATGTCTACAACTTCTTAGATGGAAGATATTTCTCAGAGCTTTGGCACTTGAGTTGAAATCTTAAGTCTATGTTCAGCTAAAGAAGGAATGTGAACCTGAGGTCATCTCATTCTTAGATATTACTGGGTTAACTAGGTTATAGCACATGAGAAAGGTGTCCCCATTTTGTGAATTGCCTTTGTATTTATTAAACATACCAGAAGTTAAATTTGCTTTGGCTTCTAAGGAAGTGTCCAAAACTTTTTGAATATTATGCCAATTTCCTAGCATTCAAAAAATAAAATAAATTTTATTGAATTTTCTAAAAGCCATGAAAATATCTCTTGGTCACTAGGCCTGCTAAAGGCTTATTCACTTGCAATCCCTACTTATTTGAAGAGAGATTCAGAGGTCTCCCTGTCTGAATCAAAAAAGCAGAGAGGAAGAGCTATGCAATGCTTTGTTACTCACATAACCACAGTGAGAAGGGCAGCTAAAACTTGAACCCAAAGATACCATACAATCAGTGAAAGGCTTACTGCTAGGATCTTCAGATTAACAGTTACGCGGTCTTGCCAGACAAAGCAGACAATGTGGGGCAGGTACAAGGTGAAGTAGATGACTCCACTGCAGGCAGCTGCCAGATTTGCTTTGGAGAAGAAGGTGCTGAACAAGAAACACTGCATTATGGTGGCTGTGGTGAATGTCAGTAGGAATAGAAAGAAGAGAAGTGGACTGCTATAATGTAGTACTTGTCCGCACTGTAGACAAAAGGAAAATGGAAAAATTTAGAAGTATTGCCACTTTCTGAACTAGCAGAAAAGGTCAGAATTGCCATTGATATGTAATATGTAATGAGCAATAAGCCAGTCTTTCTTGCCTAATACAACTTCTAACCCTCCCAGGCAGTAGTTTCAACCCCTGAGGTCATTACAATAATATATCCTTCATTTAACTTTATTCCTGCTCCTGGATTGTGACTTCAGGTTAGTACAATAGGCTGTGGAGTTCATATTCACATTTGGTGACTGAATTAAGATCAAAACTGATTGAAAACAGGCATTCTGTCCCTGTCTTAAGCACATGATTCCAAGCAAGCAATGCCTGCTTGGAAATTCATACATTTTAAATATAACTATTTAAACTACCATAATAAATTTTCATCGATGTCTTCTCATCTTCTCCTCAGTCCCCTTGCTCGATATGCAGAAAAGACAATGTAAGGAAGCCTGACAAAATGCATCTTAAAAAAAACCCCACAGGAAAACTATAAAGCTTCTGCACCTAAATGATACTCAAACTCCAGAAGAGTATCACAGCTGCGGAATCGAAGTGCAGTTTCTCAGAGGTCCTTGTGCACTAACCCACCCATCTGGTGAACTTTTAGTGACCTTTCTTTCCTAGAGCTTTTGTAGATTAAATGCTCCCTCTCAAGGAGAGCATGGACTGCTGCTGATTATCTAGTTACTCCTAAAAACCAATGTTGAGACCTACTTATTAGGCTCAACTTTGTTTTGAGCCTTATATAAGGCTCAAATAAGTCTTTAAGGCTATAAATAGGTCTCAACATTGTTGCAACATCCCACTGGGCCTCTGAAACTGATTTCTTTATCAACAGTGATACAGTCTCTCATAAGAAAGTATTTACAAGGGTGCCTCACGCTCGTATAGTGAAATCCAGGAAAGGAAGCCAATTATAGGTATAAGCACATTCCTCTCTGGTATTAACTACCTCCTGACTTTTAATTAAACCAGTATAGCAAATAAGGCAAGCTTTTTCTGTCCACCCAAGCTGTAATGGAACCGCAAGGAACTAGAACAAGTCATCAGGCCAGGCTGATAAGATAGAGCGGATTGAACCCTAACTATGCATTTATACCAATATCAGTTCCCCACATCAGAAAAGATGCAAGGGCATTCTTCCTTATCAAAATGCTACAGACTTATATAACTAAATATAGCAGCTAGGAGGAGCTTGGTTCTCAGATAACAGAGATAAGTGGTAGACCTTAGAGAAAACATCCAAACTGTCCTGAAAAATTACAGCAATTCTGAATCACAGAAGCAAAAGGAGTGTTTGTTTTTTTGTTTTTGTTTTTGTTTTTTTTTCAGGCTGCCCTGAAAGTTTTGTCCTTGCAGTCTCTTTTTCCATTGAAATATTGGCATAGTTTCTAAGCATGCAAGCACTGAATATTAGAAATGAATCACATATGGTGAATTACAAGATTAAAATTCTTCATATTATGATCCCTTCTCTATTTAAAGCAACAATTATTATTTATTGGGAGATCTGCCTCTGTTTACAGGAAATACAATATATGGTGTAATCAGCTTGATGTATTGTTCTGTGGGGGATCTTCCAATAAATCTTGCCTGTGAATTTATCTTTCTCTCTCTGCCAAGTGCTGATGCTGTCAAGAGGTCTGCTTAGAAGAGTGTGCCTGCTATGTGTTGCGAGTCAGAACAGGCCAGCAGCCATTCACACGTCCCTAGGAATGGCTACTATTCTTTCACAACAGCAAACTGGTGTCAGCAGTGCAAACACAACAGTGAGTTTGAGAGTGGCAATCCTTACCATAATCAGTGCTGTGAGGAGGAACGTGCTCACAGCCATCATGACGAAGCTGTCTAGGAACCAAGTGCACCAAATCACCCCATTAGTTATACCCCTGTTCTTCATAGCCTCTTTCAAACGCATTTCCTTCTCCAGCACTATACTCTTCACAATCATGGAAACTGAATATATCCAAGCTAGTACCATGAAGATGGGAAAGGCGCGGTTTAAGGTGATCATGAAGCTACCAAAGCAAGAAGGGAGAAATTAATTAAATTTAGGTAAAATGGAGAAATATTGAGATGAAAAGCAAGAACAAAAAGGAAAAGGAGTGGGAAAGAATGCATTTATTAAACATGGGACTGGAAATTCTCAGGCTAAACATCAATAATGTGTCACTAGTGAACTTCACAAGCAACCTAAATATTAATGAACTAATGGTTGCCGCACTCCTATGAGACAGATAAATGTTATTTCTATTTTACAAAGAGGTTCTAAGGGTTACTGAAGGCTACATATGGCAGCTCATGAAAATACATCTCTCTTCACAGTGAACTATCATAATGCTTTTACTATGATGTACAAAGAATTAAGACATATGCTAATGTTAACAGTTTGGGAGTGTCACTATCTTTTTATGCTCCCAAGATTCATTGTCAAAAGGATTAAACAAATTAAGCATTGAAAGCATCAGATGCTGCCAGTAAGGCTGCTGAAATTCATACAAGCCATGACTTGGGGAATGCGTTGAGACTGACCCACATAGTACCGCTTCCAAAATGACAGTGCTGGGACAGGCTGCTGTGGGTGGCCCTTCATGTACTGTGATGAAGGCGCTGCACCCTTTCTCCATCCCTCCCCCCAGACTCTATGGCTGCTCAGCTGTGGCAGGTGCTCCTTGGTGAAGCACTGGCCCAAGTGTGCTGTCAGGATGAGAAAGAGATTTTGAGGTGAAAAAGCTGAAAGTGTTTTCTCTGCATTTGTGATTGCAATTTTTCAGTGGAATTACCTTGAAAAGAAAATGGACTTGACTTTTTAAAGGCCAAAAGCTTAGAGCTGCTGAAAACAAAAAAGAACATAAAACCTTCAGCTTACTAAATCTAAGCCCTACAGAACTACATTTTTGCCATATGCTATCATAGCTACTCCATTGTCAAAACAAATGGAAAATCTTCACTTTTTCACTGAAAATTCCTAAAGAGCAATCTGGCCTACTGAAACAAAGCCATGCTTTTCTGGAATGGCCCAGGGTACACTCAGATTTCGCTGTTGGTGAACACATGTAACCCAGTAATAGGTTATGCATAGCACAACATACAGGTTTACCATGAGGCTGTGCCTACTTCACTTAACTAGGCTCTCTGCAGAGGCCATCATTGGGTTTGGATATCAGCCCTGAACCGTGTGTGTGGCTGCTGCAGGCTTCAGAGAACTTTTGCACATATGGGGTTTCTGCCTCTGCAGTATTATCAATGGGAAGGAAATAAACAGCAGGCTTGCCAGGGTGACACTTTGTCAGACTAACCGGTAATGACTGATGGGAATGACAGGTCAAATTACCTATGTCTGCAATCTGCAGTTATGTGAAGTACTAGCATTTGCCAGCATAGAACACACTGATGGAAGTATGAAACAATTTCTACAGCACTCCTGTCATTTTTTTTTTTTTTTTTTTTGTGAAATATATACCAAGACAGTTGCAGTAGCACAAATTGCAGCATTGGAACAGGCACACTATGAACAGGGAACAGGCACCACTTCATAAAATCTGGAGCACATGTGCTGGTTCAGGCACTGCTAATGGAGCACAGTCTCTTTCTTTTTTCATTACCGAGCAACAAACCACCTCTTTCTCTTTTAGCTTCTTTATTCTGCT
>NW_009619038.1:0-14950 GCF_000690535.1 Cariama cristata | reverse complement strand
TCCTGGTGCCTGCAATAATAAACTGCAGCCACAGTCCTAGAATTTTTTGCCAGATTCATGTGAGATTTAAGATAAAAACCAGTCAATCTGCATAAAAACCATGGATAGGAATTAGGGAGAAGGTTAGAGAACATCAGGTTATTGCTGAAAACTGTAGCATCCACAAGGGGAGGAAAAGGGATGATGTTAACAGAAACCAGTAACATATATCCAGATACTAGTCATGTAGTTATAAATGGAATCCTGTTTAGGCATGTGGTTAGGATTTTGGAAAGAAAGTGTTTCAAGAGCCTAAAATGTCTTGGGATTCTACAAGGCCTGTAGGTGTCTTCAAGGACCAAAACCTACATCTTTGGGTATTGGTATATCTAGATATGATTAAGTTTATGGTTAGGGTTTGGTAATACACTTGAAGAGACTGGGTTGTTTAGTTCTTCAAGACTCACAGAGATACCAAGAAAGGTACTGATTCCATTGGGACAAGCATTTTCTGTTCAATTTTGTAAAGAAATGTAAAGAAAGCTGGGTTTTGAGGATGTAATTAGGGAAAAAAAGCTTACTTCACTTCAATGGATTCTGCAAAGTTAACTGAAGGATGTAGTCTTCGTTCTAACATAGGTCAGCGCTTTGTGTTCAGTTTTGCTACAGGCACTGGTCATATACTATGGCGTGACGTTTAGTTTAGGTTACATAGAAACTTTTAAAAAGATCGCATTTTTGCTGGGTCCTGTGTAATCACAGGGATAGTTCCAGGGCTGACATTGTTAAGGATCAAAGCGTTATAGTTGGGGTGCTCTGTTGACAATGGATTCTCTGCTGTAATCAATGTGAAGGTTTACATTAGGTTATTATTATTGCCTGGAAAAGTAAGGCCAAAAAGCCCCAGATTATTTTTTGGAGTTTGTGTGATATGCAAAATTGGAAGAAAGCTGCTGCTTTTAAGGGGGCAGTGTTTTGTGTTCATTTTAGGTCCAGACACTGGTTGCCTGGATGCAATGAAGGCCAGTGATGGGATTAGGGTTAGAATCTTGGCAAAGGTGGCTTCTGGAGTCTGAGTTATGACAGGATAAGGAAAAGAACAAATTCATTCAGTTATGCCTCAGTTATTGCTCTTGCATATATACTTTAGGACTAGGGTTAGAATTGATGCTTAAGAGTCTGAAAGCACCCAGCAATCCAAGTATTCATCAGAATCAAGATAAACTTCTTTTACTCACACATCATCCACAAAACATGGATATGGCATTTGCTGCAGATAAATTCCTAATGGCACTTCAGTGTTGGTCTGGGTCTTTATGATCCCGTGCTCAATCATGTCTTGGAGATATGCAAAGCCTCCCCAGATATAACGTAAATCATCCACAGGATCAGCTCTTGGACCAGGATCCCAATATCTCAAAAGAAAAATCACATGGAAATCATTTGGGTAAACAGTCGCCTTAGGGGAGGGGCAGGAGGGAAATAAAAAAAAACCTACCAACCAAATATATAAATAAATCTTGGCTACTGAAATTGTAGGGGCCCTGCCTGGACTTGTCTTTTCTAGATCTTGGTCTGCCAGACTACATTGCTTGAGAAAGTATAGGACCTGGAAGGTTCTTCCCTTTCCTTTAATTTTCTCTACACTGACACAGAAGAGCAATTTTGGCCAAAAATGTACATAAATTAATCATGCAGCAGAGTAACTGTTCTAGAATAGAAATAACTGTATTTTGGAATACAGTATCCTTGGAAATTAAACTGGAACAGCTGGATTGCAACTACTAGACACCATTATATTCCTCTATGTAGACAATCCTAAGAAATTATTTCTGCTATCCCTTTCAGTGAGGCCATTCGAGGGGCACTTGAGGAGGAACAGCAGAGAAGTTCTGCTGTCCAGGTGGAGGAGACCTGAGTCACAATCCACATAGGACTTCCTTGTCTGCCTCTCCCAGTGATGGAGCCAACTTAAAACTTAAGCAGATTACTGAATAGATTCTGAGCAGAGTCATTCCCTTTGCCATGTACCCGTGCACCTACCTACTGCCTGGCCTAACTGTCACAAGAGTGATACCACTTCTGTCGGTACTTGGTAACTGGGGATGGATTCTGCACTGCATTGCATACTATTAGTGAATACAGTTGGATTTCATGCATATATCCCATGCAGGTTCTAATGTCCTTATGGCTTTCATATTCATCTTATGGTAAGCAAGAACTAAGAGGAACTATCACTTACCTGTCTTTGATTTTGTTTGTTTTCTCCACTGCATCTATGTCCATCCGGATCTTGTATTTC
Organism: Cariama cristata; assembly: GCF_000690535.1. Lineage (NCBI taxonomy): Eukaryota > Metazoa > Chordata > Aves > Cariamiformes > Cariamidae > Cariama > Cariama cristata. The sequence continues at coordinate 12,669 of NW_009619038.1, read as the reverse complement.
ACATGTGGTGGAAGACTGCTAGTTGCAGGTTCTATGTCTGGAAAAACCACACCAGCCCAGAATTTGTTTTCCTCCAGTAGATGAAGGGCTTGATAAGTCAGTTGAGTTTCATCAAGATAACCTTCAAATTTATCCAAGGTCAAGCACTGCAAATAATCAGAAAGAGAAAAATCACACAGGAATAAACTAGTAAGATGTATACATTAAAGCAAACATCAGTAGTTGAAAACAGAAAAGAGAGGTAGGTTCATCTGAAGTAGTTGCTATTTTCAGCTTTAAAAGCTTATGCTGAAACTATTAAAAGTTGACTCTCTCCTCCTCCCTGAAAGCTTCTCCATTCTTAGTCTAATTCTTACGACAAATTGAAAATGCACAGCACTATCAATACAAGGTCAGAAACATTATTCTGCCTAAAAAGAACTGTAAACCTGAGATTTAGTATTGCTGTGGTCAATGTCAGTGGATGGAATAATTCTGAAAGCAGCTTATTCCTGATATTTAAGGATTACCTCCTCCAAGCTCAAGAAATATCCATCCTGACAAGTAAGAAATCAAGCAAGGACGGCCATTAAAGCAGGAGCTGCTGTTGCAAGTATGACAAGGCATATTTAGATGCACCTGTTTCAAGATGTATAGACAGAACGAGGTTCAGCCAAAGCCTATGGTGTCATGTTTACTAATTAGATAGAATGAAATAATAAAAAAAAATACATTTAAGCCACTTTGTCCAGCTATGGAAATGTGAACTCTGCCACTTGGACTATACTTGGAAGATTCCCTCAAAAAGGCAGAATTGGAAGGGCTAAAGTCGCAGCATAGATGAGGTCCCAGTATCAGGAACTGTCTCCACAGTCTACATCCAGGAGATAAAATTAACTCAGCTAGAAAATAAATCCATCCACAAGAGCTTTTTAGTGGTCCAGTTGAATCAAAACACTATCCTTTTTTGGGGGGGACATTTTTTTCAGCCTAGGAAGTGCCTGAGTGAACACCAGGGAGCTAAAGGATGACTGATCCATAAGAAAAGCCACGAACTTCAGCAGAAAAGTACTTTATCAAGTGAAGTGCTGGGGAAGACAGAGCATAAAGCAGAATCTTAAAGTCTCTTAGGTATTTAGGCATTTATTCCTATTTAATGTCATTCAACTAGTCAATTGATCTTACTGATAATATTGTGTCCCTACTGAATTCCAACATGTGACCTGCTGCTAAGTTAGCACGCTTTGGCTATCTCCATAATAAAATGTAGTTTACTCTTCACAGCAAACTATCTTCTTTCTTAGTCTCTGTCATTATTGTGAAATGTATTATTATCACTCCATATGCAAGGCACCAAGTCATCAAAATCTAAGCCCTTTATGTCCCCCCATTTGAACACTACAAACTCTTTCATTAGGTATCTGTAAAATTAGAGACTTAGGTTTGTATATTTAGCTTCCACCCTTCAGAACTGGCAAGACATTACCAGAGAGTAGAAGTATTTAACCCCTGATGGACTGGGAAGACACTTACTGAATTACCTTGCTACATAAAATTCTAGGAGGCTAACTTGTTTGATCTTACCTTCTTGATCATCTCTTGCAGGTCAGTGACCGAAAATTACTCCACATCAAAGTGCTCATACAGGCAACTTGTTATTTAATGGGCAGATGTTTTAAAGACTCCTTTATTTAACCTTTCCCTGTGATAAATCACTCTCTGTTTCCTTTAAAACTTGAAGTATCACCGTTTAATGGGATCTATATAAAAGTATATTTTTAACTGGCAGCAAAACAAAATAGTGCTTAAATTGATAAGTTTATTATTTTGTAGCATTACTCTTCCCAGTGTTTTGCAAATGTTCATTCTCGTAGTTTGCATGCCAGAAGAGAAATCAAATTAGACTGATGGCTCAGGTTGATGTAATTTTGGGGGGGATATGTTTATCCCACATAGTTAACTGAGTTCTGGAACTCAGTTTAGCCCTTGCCAAAGTGTCAGTGTTTCCACAGCAAAGTCCTCCAGTGGAACTGTGTCTTTGCAGTGTCTGGAGCACTATTTGCTGCTTCTTTGTTATGAGGAATTATTTTCAAGGTACTCGCTGCAGCTGCAGAAGAACTCATGTAGTTCTCTCCAGGGGAATCTATGGGAATGGCACTGGCAAAATACTGACAAACAACTGATCTTGTCTAGCTTTTCACTGCAGAATTGACGGTGTTTGGACTGGGCTGAGAAGCAGCATAGGCTCTTATCCAGGGGTCCGGCCAAGGAAGCAGCAAGTGTTCAAAACAGAAAACACAAGCACTTACAGATCTTCTGTCTGAGTAGAATGAAACCAAAGCTTGTATAAGAACATAGGCTAAGACACCAGTGTTGCAATAATTCACACAATTTGAAAGTGAAAAGATATTTTATATCGTAATCTACTAGCCGAAAGCTAGAATTTCTTTCTCTTAACATTAATTACATTCAAAACAAAGGCTGTATGCTCTACCTAGATTTTTTCCAGTGAATTGCAACACAGCTTGTGTCTTCGTAAACCTCACTATATCAAAATTCATTCATTAACCACTTGGGAAAATTTATTTCAGATCTTCTCCCAGTAATTATTTAACAATTTTAAATGGTCCAACGAAGATGGGAAAACCAAAACTAATATACTAAGAACAGGTTTGGAAGATAAAACCAGAAAATAATAAGCATAAAGAGGTGACTAGGTAGCTCTCACAAACAGTTTAGCTGTTTTGCGGCCTAAGGTAATCAAAGGGGAGAATAGGAAATTCTTGGGGTGGTGAGGATGAGCATCCACTGCATAATTTGTGGGATTCTCAGCTGCATCACAATTTGCAGCAGAGATCTGGAGTCTCCAAAGACAGTGCTGGCAGCACACCTCTTCTCACTGCTTACTATGGTAAGGAGTAGGGTGTCCCTGAAACGGAGCCATTTGTTCCTGTTGTGCTTGGAACAGTGTGAAAACATTCTCAAATCAACTCAGTGTAAACAACTGACTTAAAAGAATAAGCTCATTACAAAGAACTTTAGAACACAAAGATCTATTACCAGGTACAGTAACTGCCCTGATATTGTGGATGTTCCAGCTCTGACCTGCTGCAAGCAATATATTTCATTCAGCTTGAGTAAGAAATAATTCTGCTAACATGATGCAAAAAGATCATCAGAAGAATCAGTAGAGCTTTGTGCAAAAACTCTATTTGTTCCCTCTCCTGATAGCTGTAGGAAGGCAGACAAACTCTCAGTTCTGGCCTTCTTGGAGGGAATGAATGCTCTTTTAGACTGAACTGGATTGGAATTAGGAGAGCTAGGCTTGGTCCTGTTGCCTACAACTAGTATAAATTTTCTCTGTGAGCCTGAGGCTCAGCTTATTTAACCACTAAATAATAACTAAATATTTACTTTTATTTCAGAGATGCTTGTAAGATGTAATTAATCTCTACAAAGACCCTGACCCTCATATAGCAGATGCTAAGTGTTGAGTTTCCAAGTATTAGTATTACTACCAACAGCAATTATTTTTTAAACACTTAATCTGCAACATTGCAGGTTCCATCAGTTTTGCCTGGGCTCATAAGTTTACAAAGAAGAGTTGGCATTTCATTTATGTAACTTAGCAGGAATCCACCCCATCTCAGGTCCAGTTCCAAACACATTTTTACCTGCAGTCAGAAACATATAGGATTAAAAAAAGAAACAACAAACAAAAAAAACCCCTCCTGGTGTCACTTACCCAGCTCTGGGAAGGAATAGATGCAGCATTTTGCATAGCCCTCTAAAAAAATATAACCTTTTTTGCATTGGACTTAGTCAGATGAACTCATCAGTAAGTTAGATTGCCCATATCAGAGTAACCTCTTACTCAAAGTATCTTCCAGAGTATTTTTACAATGGCTTGATATTTTCATCTACATTTTTAGCATTTTTTATTTACATAATGAAGCTTCACCTCACTTTCTGCACTGTGGCTCTCAAAAAGCCTCAGAGACCCTCACTAAAAACACAGCACCCTAGAGAAGAGGGCTACAGATTCCAGGAAAGAGATACATACGTCTTGTCAGAAGTGGCTACAGAACAAGTGGAAACTCCCTCATTGGTTTCAATGGAATTCTGATCAGGTGCTTAAAAACCTGAAGGGGGACTTACCAAAGAACTATTAGCTTCTCTGGTCCTGGTCCTGTTGAAATTAGTTGAAATAACTCTCTCTCGTTGAAATAACCTGACAGTTATTAGTACTTACAAAAAAAAAAACACATTTCCTTGAGGTTTTGCATTCAATTTCTGCCTCTCAGCATCAAAGTGTGTTCAGACACTCAACGAACATTTTGAAGATAGCATTTGGGGATCATCATACTGAAGGTTTTTTTCATAATAATAAGTATTCATGTTCTTGTACTGCTGTATTATTTTAAAAACATGCTTTTAATATTGAGATTAAATTTGAAACAAATGCAAATGTCTTATGATTTTAACCTTCTTGACTGTTGCCACTGACCACAAGTACTGCCTATCCTGCTTTAAGATATTCTCCACAAGTATTCCTAGGTATTCCCAGCAGTGGGAAGGGCTGACCTTACCTCCAGATACTGACTGAGCAAACGCAGAGCTTGGTCTGCAGCACTGAAGATGTTCCGCCAGTCAAAGTCTGCCATTCCCTTCTCCCGGCTCCCTGGAGACCCATTGTGGAGAAAGTTGATTATGTGTTCAGCAGTTAAGCCTTCAGCACCCAGCCGGCTGTTCAAGAAATTTCTCACTGTCGGGTGCTTCAGAGAGTCCTGAGGAAACACATCAGGACAGCTTCACTACAATGATCCTCTTTACATGCCCTGTTTAGCTAGAAAGGTTTCCATTTCCATAGCTCTTTCCGAGCTATGAAGTACAAAAGAGTATGCTAAGGAATTAATCTCATAAATGAGCAACTGCATAGCTGAACTGGAGGTGAGACTTGAAGAATGGATAGACTATTTATTGTGTTGTTTCCTTATAAGCAAGAGGATAAATGCAACAAATGTCTAATCTAATACAGAAGAGTGTGCAAAAAAAGTGTTCTCTCTAATATGAACTGCTTCATAAACTTTAACTACAGATACTACTTGTAGCTACTACTTTGTAGATCAAAGTCAGATCTAAGGGATGTGGAAATAAGCAATTTCCTGAGGAAGTAAATTGCTGGGCCCAGTAAAAACATGGTCCTACTGCCTTCTTTGCCTATGCAAAATCCAAGAAAATTAAGTTGGCTGTTCTTGAAGGACATATTAGAGAGACAGGGAAGCAGTGATTGCTGCCTTTATTAAGAAGTCATTAGCCAGATTCTAGAGTGTCCAGATCTGAGGTTTGTCACAGAGGTGCTGTAATGCACCTAAGACTGGCCTTCAAACCAAGCCCAGTAACCAGTCCAACAGCCTTAAAGGCCACAGATTCCTTGCTGCAAAGGCTGTGCTTCCAGTCAAACCTTCCAAATTAATTCTTCCTTAGTGAAAATAAAGGATGGTGAAAGGCTGCTCTTACTGAGGATCTCTGCTAAATTATAACATACACGGATCATATTCATTTGCAGGCTGTTTTGGAAGAAGTACCACAGCTGAGGTCCTACTTCTTCCCAAGCTTTGGTCAACAGTCTGAGGCGTTCAAGTTCCTCAAAAGTGGAGTTTGCCTGAGGAATAAAACAGCAGAAAAGAGTGTTAGAAAGCTAAGGAGATAAACAAACAGAATTTATGATCCAGCTATTCAGTGACAGTGACACTTGTAACTTACAAATGTTGTAGTTTTTGCCTTCAATACTTAAAAAGCTTGTTAAAATAGCAGAAATGTTAATAATCCTCAGAAAAAGAATTTGTAAAATGCAACTGGAATCAAAGTCACTTAGGATAAATTTCTGTTGTATATGTAATGCAAAAAGCAAGCGCACATTAACCCCAGTCAACTTCAATTCTTTTAAATACTCAGGCTTTAGGTAGAATGATTTCTTTTTCCCCTTGACTATTTCTCTCCATTAAGAACTAAAAAGAAAGATGATGATGTGGGTAGCTGTATAAATGGGAGGCACTTAGAGAAGACAGATACTCTCATAGTTAAGATATTAGTTAAGATTTGAAATGTTGGGCTGCTCTAAATCTGATGTTTTCCTGTGTGAACTACAAGTACCAGTTCTTCTGTGCCTTACATAAATACTGAGAGTAAGTGAATTGCTGGTTATGAGGTGGTCAAAACCTAGGTCATATGAGACCTTGATTTAATTGCTCAGATTCATTTTACCCAACTTCAGGCACCTAGCTGAAGAGTCCAGGCTCCATCCTATTTTCGTGGAGTGAAAATTATTTATCATTTCAACATATATAATACTAAACCATGATGTTGCTATTGGTTTGTAATCTCTCAGTGTTAGGTCTCAATGAGTCTATCCAAGATTTATAGCTGCCCTATTTAAATATTTACTGGCATAGAGCTGCTGATGTTCCTACATCTGTAAAATATATATAAAGATTACTATTTTTACTAGTGTCAATGTGGAATCATGCCAGCAAAAGGATACTTGAGCTGGAAAAAGTATGTAGTGTGAACCAAGGTGGGATGAACCAGTGAAGATCTGTCTCCTGTTTTTTTACAGAGTAACTGTCCCTCCTCTGATGACTGTTAGAACAAATGGAGTTCTGAGATGAAAATCTGATTAGGCTGAGCTAGCTGGGTCACTGTTTTTCAAAAGATGTTTCTTAGGATGCAGATTTTTAGAAATACACATTTTTGTATTTCAGAACTTCTTACTTTTTTTAGAATTTGCCGTACAGAAGGTGAATCAGGAGCAAAGAGAATTTTTCCCATCAGCAGGGGCTTCACAGCACTCCAGGCTATTTTGGTTAAAGGGTTTGATTCCAAGTTCTGGATCAATGCATTACAAAAAGGTGCTAAAGACAGAAAGAAAGACAGTCTTTATGTAACCCTACTCAAATCCCATCATACGTAACGTCCTGCAGGGCTTTTTACTGGCAATATGGACAGTTTAAAGTATTTTGAATATGAATTGGTTAGGCACATTCTGCAATGTAGAAATACAACGTCTGAATAGGAAAAGACTATTAAGTAGATAATGGGGTTGTAAAGTAGACACCATGGAAATTGGAAGAGGAAACATAAATAAATTTAGCCATTTGAAAGCTGCTGTTATTTATAAGGCATTTCAAATGGAAGGAAGACAGACAGCTCAGATCTCACCGAAAAATTCTGAGCTCAAATTGCTTCTCTCCTAATGACTTAGTTCCTTTGTATTGTGGTTGACACTGATATGAAGCTATTTTTCCTCCTGTTAGTGTCAATTCTTACACAGTATAAACTATCGGACTAGAGATCCAGCAGGCTTGGATGTTGAACTCCGGAACAGTTCAGAACTGGATCTTACAATAATTTAGAACTAAATATTTTAATGTAAACATTTATATCTTACTCCTGCACAATGAAGCAATTAGTTTACTTGGATTGCATTCAACTATTTTGTTCCCTGGCTGAAGAAACAGAGTGTTGGGCATTTTACAGGTCTTTTGAAGGTTCAGACATAAGCAGAGCCAAGTATCCACACGAACAGTGAAAGGTAGGAGTCTCTCTACAGGCAAAGTACTCACTTGTACTTTGTAACCATGCAACCATATCTATCACAGTGGCAGGGACACAGAAATCTACTACCAGCTGTAATATGGCTGTTAGTACAGAAAAATTTGCTGGTGGTCTCAATGTAGAGAAGAACTAAATAGCAAACAGAAGGGAACATTATAAAAAGATGAAATAACGAATGGTATAAAAGATAAAATTGGTTCCTCTCTGCATTCTCTCCTATTACAATAGCAAGAAGATAAGTGAGGAAATCAAAGCAATGAAAACTGGTAAATGGAAATACTTTCCATATAAGATTTAATTATGCTGTAGAACGCTATTGCTACAAAATATATGCACTTTTATGCAGGAAGAGAACAGCCACCATGTATCAAATTGAGTATTATTTAAAAGGAGATATTTTAAAATTCCTGTGCTCCAGGTCATCAATCAAGTTGACAGACTTTAACAAAATTATCTTGGAAAAATTTGATTGCAGGATGAGGCACTGTATTTTCCTGAACCTTCTTCAGAAGCATCTAGTTCTTCCTGATATCAGTAGCATATATTAGAAGATAAGACAGAGGGACTGTATTCATTATGATGATGATGTTTATGCCTTCATATTGAAAGTAAATGTGTATTTCTGTCAGTTCTCAATTCCTGGGCTTCTCTGCTTCCAGCTCTGAAGTAAGTATGAAGTAAAATCACTTTACCTGTCACCAAATTCCTGAATCAACTGCTTAAAAACGTTACTTTATAAAAGCAACAGTGGTATTCTAACATAAGTTGCACCTGTCTAGAGCCTCTGTAATGGTTTGGTGAAAAAAACTTACTGGTTGTATTATCATAAAAATAACTGGATTTCTTCCTTGTTGAGTCAATCCCCAGGAAAGCTTTGTAGTTATTATCTTCATACCAGTTGAAAGAAAGCACTCTGGATCCACCTCCTTCTGGGTAGCCACAGAAAAGATCAGACAGGGAGCTCACCAAGTGGCCTAAGGATTCTGGCCTTCCGTCTTGTACAAATGGTTGCAGAACCATCAAAAGGTCCTGCACGCTTGGCTTCCTGACCAGCTGCAGTAAGACAAGACTTTGTTAATCGCAACCCTCAAAGGAGGTAAGTATCTGGTGTGGTCTCAGTTGTGCCCAGATTGGTAAAGTACAGATGCAGTCAGAACCTCATCCTTTTATCTCCTCTGTCCTGGTCACAGGCATCATTTTCAGTTCTTGTTCTCTCGTGTCTTTTCTGAAGAAAAGAATATGCTTCATAATTGTCGATGCTTATCTCTATATTTATTTTGTAATGAGAGAAGACTAAATTTCTAAGGAATCAGGTAACTGGAACATAAAAAGAACAAGGGAAAAGGAGGACTATACACCACCCAGAAAAGTGATGTTATCTATTATTAGACCACTTACCTTTTGCACTGCTTGCGAGACATTAGACAGCACCCTCCCCCAGGCCTTCAGGTCAGCACCTGGTGAGTTTCTGTCCAACACAGTGGGAAGCTGTGAATAAATCAGAAATACAGATGAGTTCTGTATAGTTTCTACATGACAACTGCTATTACATTGAGAGAAGAAAATCCAAATGGCATCTCTTTAGCTCAAATACTTTGAGTTATTTGGAACAGTGAGTTTTGTCAGTCTGTCTTGTGGGGCCACAAATCCAGTGCCCATGTGCAGACTCACACAGCAGCCTATGTAATTGTTCTTACTAATATGAGGCTGAAACAGCCACAGGCCACTGAAAATATAGCTTGAGATTTGTTCTGCTTATCTAAGCCCATCATGCCAAAAAGTGCAAAAAGGGAGGAGGAATGCAGGAACTGGGATTTCTGAGAAGCTGCTTCTCGCAGAGGCTATTTTTCCAGTAAGATGTACAGACTCTTGGTAACTTCCGAATTTAGCAAAGGTTATGATACAGAAGTCCCCATTTGCCATGGAGGTAAATAACTGGTAGTACTTTGCACTTTAGAGGTTTCCTGATTTTAGAGACAGTCTGGTCTTCACTGTCTGTCAGATCCGACAGAAACCACTACTTCTCCAGGATCCTGCAGATTGGCCAAATGCCCTCTCCAGCAGAAGTTCACACTTTAGTTATCACTGGCTTCTTAAGAAACAGGTGACACCATGGCCTGCTGTCACATACCACTTTGCTTGCATCACTGCATCCTTCTTTGTCAGCTGTCTAAAGAATCACATGTGCGCTTGGAGTTAGCACTCTTGAGGCTTTCTCAGGCATCTATTTCTTCTGGCATTACAATAAAATATAAAGCTGGACTTTTAGATAGCTAGACTGGAATATTTATGAGATAAGCCCCTAAAAATACTTCCCCAAATTTGTAGCTCTACACCCTGATGATTCCCTGCCATTCCTTTCAGCCAGTGGGTGGTTAAGAAAGCAGAAGACAGCTGCACTGTGTAGGTACCTGGCAGGGAATCACAAAGGCAAGAGTTTTTATGGAAAGCTTATGTTAGCATGTTCTGATCTGTCAGTTGCAGTTCAGGCAGGTAGTATACACACACAATGCTTCAAAATACTCTTCTCCTTTCTCCCCTAAGGGGAACCAGTCTCTGCAAAGATTATACAGGATTCTTGGAGCACTTGCTTTAACCTGGCCTTTTTGAAACTGTGAGCAATAGGTTTTGTAAACGATCTGAAGCAAACCAGAGAAAAGCCTGGGATAAAAAGGGAATTAAGAACCTCCTCCTTGTAGCTAGAGGAAAAGAAAAGAGCAATAGCGGCAAAATAACATGTTTGCTCCTAAATATTATTTCTTGCAGGAGGCATTCAGTATGAATCAGGTCTTAATAGAAATGTCCTAAAATGACTGAATTTGTACTCAGCTAGTTCATGTTCTCTAGAAGCACAATTAAGACAGGATCAGTAGACATTATATACAAACTATACTCTCATCTGATCTAAATATCAGAGCATACAGTTGGGAATGTTTATTGACCCTAAGCACAAAGGAAGATGAAAGCTTTCCCCAAAATCTTTATCCAACTATTTTCATATTCACTAGAAGTGAATACAATGTCATGAAAAAAAGGAAGAGCATAAACATTGAAGAGTTTCTTTCCAACAACAGAGGGCTCAGTTCTGGAATCCACAGTCAGTTGCTCATCTTAAAATAAGCCCTATTCAAACAAGGAGCTCCGCAAAAACAAATTCTGGTATGTGATTGGTTATACTATACATTTGTAGCCTGAAGATCATGAAGGACAGAGTGACTGACAGTGTAAGAGTGCAGAAAATAAGTTGGATCTTGAATACACAGGTATTTCTAAAGTAGAAGTTTTTAAACTAATGTAGAATTTTAAAAAGTCCAGCAAAGATTCATTCTGCATATGTAACTAAGTGTAGATTTACACTCAGTTTGATTACATATCAAGGCATGTGGTGATACTGATCAAAGCAGCTGTTTCAGCAACATGTGTCTATGCTTAATGAGGAACTGGTTATCTCCACCCAAAATTGCAATAAGGTACTAAAGAATTCTATTTTCATTTATTTATAAGGTTTAAAGAACTTCAAACAAAGCTTAAACAGGCAGGTTCAAGAACAGCAGTGCTCCAGAAAGAGGCTCATTTTCTTTGCTGCAGCTGAGCCAGCCAGACAGTAAAGGAAGGGTCTTGTTTTTCTGTCTCTGCTTTGCTACCAAAAACGTGAGTTGCTTTCATTTCTGGCAAAAACCCCTAGAGGGTATACATAAGCATATGAGGGATTGGAGTGTATGTCTATGCACTTACATATCTGGATACATTGATCACAAATTCAAAAAGAAACATTAATTTTGAAGTGGTGGTGAAGCACATTGTAAAAATAACTGTGGTAAGCACAGTATACCTTTTAGTTTAACAGCAGTAACTGAGTGGATTTTTGATTTAAAAGGGGGACTCTTGCCTTGGCAAAAACCCGTAAATACATTAAAATTATTATTTAGCAACCATAATGATGGGAATGTGGGAAAGCTTCTACCAACTTGAGGTCTCATTGTGCTAGGCATCATAAAAAGATAATCCCTCTTTTCCCCAGCTGGGTGCACATTAAAACCCACTGGAAGTCAGGCTATGGACACCCTTCCAACACTCAGAGGAAATCTTGGCAGACAGATCTTGTAGTAACAGATCAGACCATAAGCCTGCATCTGAACACCCAGTCATTCACAACTCCAGATTTCGGTTTCAGGTTTATGTTCCCATTTCCCATGTAACTCTATTTTTGTTTGAACACAGATAACTGCTTCACCAAATCTCATCTTTCCATTTTATTTGATATGGCAGCAAAATCATGATATGGCAGCTTAATTTTAAAGCTGGGCAGTGCAGTGTGCATATTCACATGAAGTCCTTAAATGCTGAAAACCTATCTTAGAAGTACTGTAGCATTAATTCTCTGCTACTTCCAGCAAGCATCAGACATATGAAAATATTCAAGGATGTTTTCAGAAATTGAAAACAGCAGCTTTCAAAAGCTGACCACAGATTCTTATCAGAATTGGCAAAATCACATGCGTGCAATGAATGACTGTCAATGCTACAATGATCAAACAGTAATTCGGCTGGTGTGTCAATTAAAGCTTCTGGCATCCTCTGTTCCTAGTTCTGAGCAACTCAAAGCTGAATATAATCCATGTTAATTTAACCATGATGTTACACTGCTGCGGCAGAAAAGTCCAATCAATACTTTCTACGTAACTTTAGCAGCTGCTCATAGATCCTGCCTGCTCTATACAGCAAACTGACAATTCATGGTCTCATGACATTAAGTTACAATGAGAAAAACACTAAATTAAATTCATTGTTGAAAAATGCAAAGTCGCGATCATGGGGAAGACAAGCATGAAAGACGTATACACAGTGATAGGTTCTAAATTTGCTATCATGACGAAAGAGACCTTGGAGTCTTTACGATTAATTCTCTGAAAGCACCAGCTCAGTGTGCAGAATACAAATGGAGTATTAGAAAAATATTACGAAAAGAACAGAGAACAAAAGCAAAAAAACCCCAACCACCAGTATGCCATTTTATATATATAATATATATTCATATTATTACTTTTAAAGATATAATAAAATGTAACTAAT
>NW_009619037.1:67056-68792 GCF_000690535.1 Cariama cristata | reverse complement strand
TTAAATAGTACTGGCCCCAAAAAGAAACTGGATACAGAGACACTTCCATATGGGAAGGGTGTGAAGCAAGTGCTTTTGGGAACTTGGGTAGTAATGAATTTTGCCACCTTTAATGAAATACAAGAACTACTCAAGGTAGGTACTGAAAAATGGAATCATCTCTTTTATCATTTGGCCTGCCACAAGTGAGCTATTATACAAAGTCAAGACAATGTAAAAATAACCAAACACCAGTTTATATTCATCAGTCATGAACATTTCAATGATCTACTTGGAATTTCCAGGTGAAGGACTTTGAGTCCAAAATTGTTTTATGATTATCTTGATGGTCAGACAAAAAAAAATGGTGCCAGTCTTTTTGGAATTTACTCAAATTCATACTTTGATAAATATTTGTATGCTATAGATGGCTAGAATGAATGAGTTAACCCAGTAATTTGAAAACTTGTGCTGCTGACTAGTCATCACAAACCAGAATATTAGAAGGAAAAGACCAAAAAAAAGGTAACAAAATTGGCTTTTCAATGCAATTCTTCTCAGCACTCAAGAGAAAGATTATAAGTAATTAATTTTAATTTACTGGGAATAGAGTATAATCTAGAAAGCAATTTTTAGTGAGTCTCTTGACTCACATTAGGTGTGGAACAAATGTTATTTTAAACATAATCTGTAACATTTAATTGCAAGTCCCTGTTCTGCCAGGAATTTAACCTTTTTTATAATTATTAGTATTGTTCCTGAGAGGTCTATAGAACCTGCAATCTCTTCATTGTTCCATTACCTGAAAGGAAATGAGTGAAACAATTTCTGATTATTTCCTATTAAAAGTTATGAAATATTTTATAAGAATATAATGAGGCAAATGGGGAATACTACCTAATAATTCTGATACATGTGAAAAAAGGATTTGTTCAAGAAAATGAACCTGTAAGAAATTCTGTTTTGATAGCATGTCATAATAACATTAGCTAAAATCCTCTCTCTTTCTATCGTTTTCTCAGTAATATTTTATTTTCCATTAATTTAAAGGGAGAAAATCATATTAGAATTTTAATATTACTTTTAAGTATTTGTAATATGGTAATGTTCTCAGGCAGATTCATCTGTAGTTCCTGTTATCTTCCGTTTAAATCATATATCCTGAAAAATACTGATGTAACACTTAATTCATACATACAAAAAACATTCATTGAATCAAGAAGGATACTAATAAATCTCAGCTTTGTGAGCATGGGACCTAAGAATGTCTTATTGACTTCTCCTTAATAGAATCAATCATATCTTCAAGAGATTCCATAGCATTCATTTTAGCATGCGTAGCTGAATATTCAGGGATCCTGACTGTCAAATTCAGCTGTGGATATCAATATCTTTTCTTTAAAGTGATATTAAAAATACTGAAAGGGCTCTGAATAGCTGATATTACATTTTATTGGAAGATAAACTACAGCATGACTTGTGGAACAGAAGCTCAGATCAGCTAGGTCAGATCAAACAAAAATGAAAGCAGTACTAGAAGTCCTTGCTGCCTGCTCTTTCACCTCAGAGACAGATCCTTCACTTCACTCTTGCTTTCAGTAAAACAACCTTTAGTGGCTTGCTAAGTTGTAAATAATTCTAAGGGGTGCACGGGAGACCTCTGGAAACTGTGTATCACCTCCCCTCGCTCCAAAGGAAGGTGCATTGATGCAGTATGCGACAGCCAGCAGTGAGCAAGTAGGTGCCCTTTCTCCTTC
>NW_009619037.1:54680-67046 GCF_000690535.1 Cariama cristata | reverse complement strand
TCCAACAAAACATAACTTATGGTTAAAGAGGAAACCCTACAAATAAAAGATATGTTGTTTGTCACCCTTAATATGAGATAATTTGCATGTATATCAAGCCGTTTCGGAGTCTGCGTTGAATTTGTCACAGTGGAAATGTTCTCTGCCTCCTGACAATACCATCTCTCTCCTCAAACCTGAAACTGAGCATTATAAATGCTGTTTACAGAGAACCAATTAAAGTACTTGCTTTAAAGCTATTCGTAATGAAACATAAAATCCCATCATAACAGAATGAAGTTAGAATAGATGATTATTTTAACCTTGGTAGCTTGGAAAAACAAATATTCTTAAAATTAGCTTTTAAAAAGCTCTAGCTTTTTAAAATATGAAAAGGTCATTTATGTTTCCTCAAGGAAATAAAAGCCTGATCAGAGATTACAGTAAATTACAAATTAACTTGAATTGCACTTTTACTTAAATGAGACGTTACACTTCTCAAGGTATTGTCAGGAACCTGGAGGCACCACCAGGCCTGGCAGTCCCTACCCAACCCCACGGGTCTCCTGTCACCCTGTCCATGGCCCAGGATCTCATTTCAGCCCCCCAGGGCCATGAGCCCCTGCCACAGAGATGAGACTGCAGGGCTAGTCTCCAGCTCCCCACAGCCCTGCCCTGCCCTACCATGGGCCTTGCTGAGCCAGGCCTGCCTACAGGTGCACATCCCAGCCCAACCTTGGCCCATCCCCATCCTCAGGGAGGTGCCTAATGCGCAGGGCTGGGGCTTCTCTGGTGCCCCCTGGCTGCCCTGCTCCTCACTGGGGTGGTGGGACAAGCCCTGGCTGCCAGGCCCCAGCTGACAGGCCCTGCCCTGGCAGTTCCAGGGGAGGTCCCGACACCTCTAGTGCCCCAACACCAGGGAGCCACCGGCCCTTGCAGTGACTTGACGCTGGTAATGTGTTTGGGACACCATTCAGACAACACAAAAGAAGTCATAGCTCCTTTTGAACTAGACAAGTTATAGTAACTTAGAATCATAGAATCATTTATGTTGGAAAAGACCTTTAAGATTATCAAGTCCAACCGTAAACCTAACACTGCCAAGTCCACCACTAAACCATGTCTCTAAGCACCACATCTACACTCCTTTTAAATACCTCCAGGGATTGTGACTCAACCACTTCCCTGGGCAGTCTGTTCCAATGCTTGATAACCCTTTTGATGAAGAAATTTTTCCTAATATCCAGTCTAAACCTTCGCTGATGCAACTTGAGGCCATTTCCTCTTGTCCTATCACCGGTTACTGGGGAGAAGAGACTGACACTCACCTTGCTTCAACCTCCTTTCAGGCAGTTGTAGAGGGCAATTAAGGTCTCCCTGGTGCCTCCTCTTCTCCAGGCTAAACAACTCCAGTTCCCTCAGCTGCTCCTCATCAGACTTGTTCTCCAGGCCCTTCACCAGCTTCGTTGTTCTTCTCTGGACACGCTCCAGCAGCGCTGTGTCTTTCTTGTAGTGAGGGGCCCAAAACTGAACACAGTGTTTGAGGTTGTTCTCTTTATTGTGGGCCATTCTCCTGAACATTGTGCCACTTGAAAACTTCATCTCTAAAAACTTCATGGGCAGTGACTGCTTTTCTTCCATGTATACTGTGCTGTGTCAAGAATATATCTTTTTGCTACCCCACCAGAAAGTTCCACAGTTTGCTGCAATATTTCAGCAACAATTACTTCCTGAGATATACTAGATACGCAGGCTTTTTGATTAAATATGTGTTGCACTGCAAGGTTAGGTTGAGAATCACCATTTCTGACTCATGGTTACAAGGTGCCATAACCTATTACACTTATCTTCTTCAAGAAATGTAAATAAATACACCTAACATGCACTGATCTTCTTCTCAAAATGTGAATATATACACTAAACATGCTTGTAATGATAATTCCCCTAAAGTAATGTTTTAGGAAAGGCATCAGAATAGAAATTTATGAGACAATGAGAATAACTTTCCACACCTTAGGATGAGACTATATTTTTCACTCAGTTGGCAATACTTTCTTCACTTAGGAATGCATGCTTTAAGTAAGCATCTAAAAATAGAATAACATAAAAATGAGATTAGAGCAATAAAAAGCAATAAAATTTTAAATTTGTTCTTCTATGAGGAAAGAACTGTAGTACTCATGAACTGTGATATTAAGTTTATTATTTGTCACCAGTACTTGGAGAATATATGAGATGATTCAATCATACATTTGAAAAGTGCAAAGGCATTGGAACACCATATAGGTGTTTGTGTAGTAGATACTAAAATTATTATATTATCTTTCTAGCCAGTCTTTTTTGAAATCAATGCTGTATAGCACCCAGGTTTGGCAAACATATTTCTACGGGTATAACTATGTCACATGCATTGGTGTATTAGACATGCAACATTCTGCTCTGGTCAGGGTTTTGGTACTCCTTAGAAATTCCTGGAGACTGGTCAGCAAAACACATATTTTTCACACCAGATCAGAACTGCTGTGACTGCAAATCTCATTCTGGTGCAATATAAACCTAGTTTTTATAGAGCTATCATCTTCAGAATGGTACTGTTCTTTGAAAAATAAAACTTCTCTCAAAACTCGTAATGACAACATTTCCTCAAGCTCCAGGTTTCCAGTAATTCCTTCAGTAATGTGGAACAACTACATTTTTGCCCTCTAAAGACACAAATAAGTTACTCTTTGTGAAAATTAGCAACTCTTCAAATAAGAAGCACATGGTCTTCTGTAAACATTCCAAATAACCAATTATGATCAATAATTGGATTTTGCTACTGACTTGAAAACAAATAAATACTTGCATTCATTGTAAACACTTAACATTCATAAATACGTTTCATAAATGTGTTTCATAAATATGAGGGAGACATCTCTCATTATAGTCTGTAGCCTGGCAGCAAGGTGCCTGCCTGGGTTTTGGTTGCAAAATATTTTTCTGACAAAGTATTACATCTTGAGCAAGTACCTTTATGACTGGATTACTGCACAAAAAAAAGGCTATGTTTTTTTTTGTTGCTAGGTATTTGTAATTAAAAAAAAAAAAAAAAGGAGTTGGCCTAAGGAGATAAAGGTGTGTAGTTTTCATCCTGATTTCAGCATGCACTTGGAAATGGGAAAAGTTCAAACATAGTCCTAACAGCTCTGCTAGGAGCTGTTCATCGTGTAGCATTTCTGGTCGACTTTTCTTAGGTGTTCATCAACCATGTAGAGAATTAGTTCTGCTGGTCAGGATTAACCAAGGTGAAACTAGAAGCTTAATTGCGAGATATTAGCAGACTGTGCTTTTCACAGAGTCACGGAATGGTTGAGGTTGGAAGGGACCTCTGGAAGTCATCTGGTCCAACCCCCTTGCACAAGCTGGGTCATCTAGAACCAGTCATTCAGGAACATGTCCAGATGACTTTGAATATCTCCAAGGATGGAGGCTTCATAACTTCTCTGGGCAACCTGTACCAGTGCTTAGTCACCCTCACAGTGAAAAAGTGTTTCCTCACGTTCAGGTGGAACCTCCTGTGTTTCTGTTTGTGCCCATTGCCTCTAGTCCTGTCACTAGGCACCACTGAAAAGCACCTGGATCCATCTTCTCATCCGAGGTCTCTCTGGATAGCTGCACAACCCTCTGGTGTATAAACCACTCCTCCCAGTTTTCTCTCATCAACAAACTTGCTGAGTGTATAGTCTGCCCATCTTCCAGATCATTAATGATGGATGTTGAACATGTTCTGACCCAATATTGACCAGCACTGCATAGAATCATTCCTTCTGTTGTTCCACTGTTTGTTGAAGTCCTCACAATATCTTTAATAGAAGTGGAAAAGCAGTTGTTTAATTTTTCTGGCAACTTTAAGTAGCATGTCTAGGCTGTTACCCAGAAGGAAAAGGTAAAATACACACACACACACACATATGGAAAATACATGTCTTTTTAAACGCGGTGAGATTTATAATACAGTGTTTAACATTCTATGTTGGCCACATTAGTATGCAGATGTGTAGGCATTCTTTTGCTCTATGTTTTCTCTGTTTAGGGGCCAATCTGTGGCACCTCCTTTCTCCCATCCACTGTGCAAAATATGTTGCCGCCTAAGGGAGTCGAGAATGTGTCAGAAGAGCCAAACATGTAAAAATGAGGAACTGAGGATTCCTGAGTTCTCAGACTGAAAAGAGTCTTGATTATAAGGGAAGAGTCAAATTCTCTTAAATATATTCTTTGTTCTATTCCCAGTGAATATATAGTAAATAGTGCTGTGACACTGTGCCTTATGATCTCCATAAATTGCAAATTGCAATGCTGAGCATAACTGTTGTGGAAATTAATATACAGTCTATGTTGGCAGCACAATGTCAGTTAAAAATGGTAATTGCATATAAATCTGAGATATAGGGTTCAGGTTATAAGTAATTTGAGTTACTAATATAAACAAGTATTAAGAAAAGATGAAAAAAATATTTTCTAGTTGCTAAGATTTGATCCTGTTTTTTTCATGTTATCTCATTTTCTGCTTAGTGTATATACTTTTTCCTGTTTTCTTCTCTGAAATAAAGTTTGAAGTTTCTGTACTTTTTTTCTGAAGCAGTTAATGAATTCCTAATATTCACTACAATGGATAGTGTGAAACATGTCTGGTATAAAGTTACTGGAAAGTTTGGTACATACATTATATCTCGATGTATGTGCCCTTTCTATAAGCTCCACTCATTCTACTCACTTCCATCAAATCAGTGAAGTAATGTGTAATATAGCAGTTATAAATACGACAATTCAACAACTTATGATCTGTCGTTCTGCCATCTTATAAAATCAATTGACACTTCCACGTAGCACACAGGTTCCCATGCATGCTAAGAAGCTTGCTAGCTTGTAGAACAGATTCTACACTACACCTGAGCTTGGCTGCAGTTTGGAGAGGTACTGATTGATCTCTGCTTCCACTGGAGATTGATCTTTGCTCAATTCAGTGGGGCTGCATGGGGTTCAACTGAAAACTATTGAAATCTTTTACTTGCTAAACTTTTACAGTCAGTGAGTCATTTAAGTACCTTTACTTTCTAAATAGATTATAATCACCAGTCCCACATTGCTGGAAAATAGCTAAATTTATAAACTACAAAAAAGGTGGTGTTGGGCCATTTGACATCTTTCCTCTGAAGTATGAATTATTGGGGAGAATGGAATATAAAAGCCATGCAATAACAGGGAAAATAACCAGAAATAGGTTGCTGATCTGTCTCTGACACAGGGTTATCTACATTTTTATTTAAGAGTGACCAGGCAAAAAAAGGAATTTAAGAGCGTGTTTTTGTCCACCTTCATGCTAGTTTGACACATATATATGTACATCCAATGCATTGTCAAGTTAACAGTTTCTTTTTAAATTGTTTTCCTTTCTTATGAATTTCTGCATACATTTCATTGTCTTCTGATGAATCGTCATTGCACCTGCCTTCTTTTCACCGTTTTCTCTGTACTGAACATACTCTCATGTTTCTCAACTGAAATTATGCTAGAGATGATGTCTGGTGGGGAAACAGAAGATTATTCTGATAGTGGGGTTTTCTTCATTCGAACTTGTTAATGGCTGTTACATTGTCTAAATTCTGCATTTTCATCCATCATATTTTATTTGAGACTTAGATTTCTTTTTTCATTTCTTAATACATTTTGTTATCTTAATATTACATCTGTTATTCAAATAAACTAATTTAGAATTCTGTATGTTCTATAAATCTAAATGTACACATTTTAGCCTAACCAACTCCACAAGTCTTTTGATCTTCCTGGAGATTTTATGTTTTATGAACAAAACATTAGTTTTCAAGGGGAATGAAATCAAAACTACTCAAAACAAGCTGCTGGAAAATTTTACAGCTAAAATATTTCCATCTGCAAGCCAAATGATCAAGCTTTTACTTAGAAATGTTTTTTAAAGGATCCATGTTATTGAATCTCCTGCTTTCTTAAATATTCAACTTTAATTCTGGTAATCATTTTAACATGAGTAGGAAGAAAAAACCTCTACCTGCAATGCATTTTTCCATGTGTGAAATGCTGTGTTTGAACATAACATTTGAATTTTATGTAACTCTTCTGAAATACAAATATGAAAATAATTAGTTACGTAGTTGGTTCTGAAGGAATACACCATATCTGCTAGTATGATTTTTTTTAAATAGAAAACAGATACCGAGTAACATGAATAACAATGCTCAAATAAACAAAATTTTAGATGCTAGTTTTGTTAAGAATGAAGACCTGGAAATCCAGATAGAAGAAAAGAGGATTAAGCAAGGTGCAAAAAAGCATAGCCTGTAACACAAAACAGCAGAATTTGAAAATATGGAGTTTAATGGCTGAAAATTTGGACTCGGTTTCTGCAAAGTCACAGAGCAAAATGATTTACTGTGTAAGGAAGCACCTCTGATGTGCACAAGTAGTACAAATTCTGAATTTACCACAGAAGATCTAATTCACTATAAGCAAGTAGAAGAACATGTACATCAACATTTCATTTAACTGTTAAATAATGTCTGTTTGAGAGGGGCGGTGGGAGTAGGGGAAAGAAGAAAAAAAATAATGACTAGAAGGCATGTAAAGAAAGAGTTTATTGACCAAAAAAGCCCCAGGCTAATGTAATAAGCGTAGTAAAACATTTCATTATTCATTAAGGTAACTGTTCAGCAAAATAATCTGTCTTCTTCATCTCTTAGAAATTGAAGCTATGTAGTATTCTGCAACTATTCTCAAAATTAATCTTTAAAGCTTAAATTCAGTGGCACATGCATATTTACAGACACCTTTCATCCCCTTATGGAAGTGTATGGACTACTCTGTGCTAATACTAAAAGTTCTACTGCCGACTACTTACCCTTTTTCGACCTGGAGGGAAGATATGACAATGTTCCCCTCAGATCAGTTCTTTGATCCTGTAACAGAAACTAGCAAGGTTCTAGTTATGCAAAGCACCAACAACTCTTACCATATGCAAAATATTAGCAGTTCATATTATCTAGCTGAATGATATTCAGTTTGCAGTTAAGCAAATTATAGTGGTCATCGGTATGTCAATTCCTTTGATTGAATTCTGCATTACATAGCATATGTAAAAAAGACATAATGAAATAGAATGTGAATCTTAAATTAACTGCGTTAATTTTAAGGAATCTTTCAGTGCAAAAGGGTCCTATTGAGCTGGATGGAGCAAACGATTCTTTTACATGTAACTAACCTGAATAGATTTGGAAATCTAATTTTGATTGCTCCCCTTTTCTTGTGTATTTGAGTGATAGGTTGATTGCTTGATTTAATTTTTCTGATTACACAGTCAATTGCACGTAAGTGTGTTTTGCAAATCAGCATTTGATCCATAAGGAATTTCACAGAATATTCCTTTCATTTTTTTCCTTGTTATGAATAAAAAATACTCACCCATGTAACATTAATTAATTTCAAGTTGCTGACTGATGTTTATATCGTGTTAATTCTCTTACAAAGCAGTGTAATTTAAATGACCTTTAATTAAGCATGGCATTCACATATACATACTTTTTTTTCCCCCAAAATAAATATTCAGTCACATAAATATGTAAATTTTTATGAAGGAATTATATTTAACAGCCTTTAGATTATATGCCTGTTATATATTTAAATACAGAATGAAAACGTTTCCTTCTTGTGTGTATGATGAAATTTTTTTGATCCTATTAATTTGGTGAAGGATAATATGCAGAAGCAAAAATTTCACTCCATATGTTTCAGTAGAAAAATGCTAGAACACCTACAACAACAACTTGTTGATTTTATGTAAATGAGTAAGCAACAGTAATTTCTCCTCTGAAACACAAGGAAGCATGGCAATGATGAGAAAGTCACAGATAAATCTGTTGGATGTTCTTGGCTGGAGAGCAGGCCCATATTTAATGGATTCAATAAAGATATGGAGCTTATCTTAGTGACAGAGGACAATGACGTAAATAGAAATCTCTTCAGAGGTCTGATAGATATTAACAGCCAGCTGTTTTGTGGTCTAAAAGTGGTTTTATTCTGTTATGAGATGTTATACAAGTAATAAACTCAAAAACTGCGTAGTATAATATGTACCTATGTGCCTCATATGATGTGATACGTCTCCATATACTTTCCAGCCATGGCTGTTCCTTCTCCCTTGACCCAATTCCTTCATTTAGTTTTATGAACATGTAAACTATAATGGTGCAAATAAGAAACTATGTAGTGAGATATTCTTACATTATTTTTCAGTGATAATGATGTGCTCCCATTTTGAACAACCTGCTATATAATCCATTTTGCCTGAAGACCCTATGTTATCTTGAACCTGAATATTGATGGAATTAGCTTATGGAAATCTCTTGTTAAAATTTCAATAGTAAGTTAAGGGAGACAATCTGCATCCATTTATTTGCTTATAACGATTTTAATTTCCTGTTGAAGTAAACATTACCAGCAGGAGAGGTCAAGGAACTTGTAAAAGCATGTCTGAAGAGAGCTGCTTTGCCCTCAGTGCACCACCTTTCAAGGATTAGTTGTGTGGAAGTTAAATGAAAAATAGTAAATCCATATCCCTCGCAAGGGTTCATATGCTTTAAATTCCATTTCACATAACAACAAATACAGTTTGTATAGTGCAGTGTGGCACATCACTAGGACACATGCTGTCCCTACACCTTCCTTGTCCACTCACTGCTTGCACAAACTGCATTAGTGCATTCTTACATCATTCTGTCGGAAAATTTAGACCAATGCTTCCAGTAATTTTCTTCTGTATATTTTTGCTTACTGACTTTCAATAAATATGTATTATCCAAAATGCCTTATAAGTTGTGAGTTTGTTATTATTCATAAAGACGGCAAGTATGTAAGTTTATTGGTGCAACAGACTTCACGGACAATATCAACTGGATCTCCTCTAACCATGACGGTCATTTAGATACCTAGCTCTCAAAAAGACACCAGCATTTAGCCACTCTGAAGCATCCATGATAGGGAGTCAAACCTTTCTAGAGTCATGGGTTCCATTCTGTTATCTAAGGCAGGCATTTCCCGACATTTGAGGGATTATATCATATGCAAGACATGTAAAAGGAAACAGCATATTTGCTAGCAGACCTATGGTGACTTCTGTCTTTCTGGACAAGTACCTTCAAGTCACACACAAAACCTTTCATAATCTCAAATAGTATAGATTTTGATACATTGGCAGCTGAATTAGGTTGCAAATTTATGCACACAGAAACCCAAGTCCTTTTTTTTTTTTTCTTTTCTTCTTCTCTACAACAATCTTTGAACATAATATAGCTATGAATGGTGCCAGAATGCCTTTTCAGCATAAAAGACAGCATGAAGAGATGACTCTGGAAGACATATACACATAGTGAAAGATGAAAGAAGGCCAGAGAATAACGTCAAAAGTTGGGCTCCTGATGACAGATTGTATTGCTGAGGTGGTAGCTTACTCCTTGGATATATTTTAAACAGCTCCAAAGAATTCTATTCAACACAAACTTGCTTATAATGTAATAGTCTTAAAAACTGGATGCACAGTCATCAGTTTCTTGATCTGTTTTATGTAAGAGGATAGACACAGACAAAAGATCTAAAATAAAGGTGTAAATAGGTATGTAATTAGGCCACTACCTATTTAGAACAACAGCAAAAAAGAACCATTTTTGTCTAAGATAATTACTTTTTTCTTATTATTTTTATGTGAAAGAAAACATATCATTCTATGCAAGTATGCTAACATTTTGAAATGTATTTGTCAAGGTATCCTTCAGATTCTCTTTCCCCTTGAGATTTTGGCAGCTGATACGAAAATATATTATTGACAAGACTGACAGTATTTATCGGATAACTTACACTTAATTTGAGAATAACATACAAAATGTTTAAAATTACCAAATTTTAGCCATTCTACCTGACAAACTCCTTGTCAGATCTATCCTTGGAAAATACCAACCTACATGAATCTGGGAATGAGAGCAAGGAAAGGACTTCCCTATTCATAACTGATTTTTCTCTTTCTGACTCAGAATGGATTCAGGTACCACAGCTTTTAGCACTTAACAATTTCCTATTATTTCATTAAGTTTCCTATAGTTTCTCATAGTGGAGGAAAAGAGATATCACAATGCTGAAGGTACAAAATGCTAAAGGTAGAAACTATATGCTCAATCTTCAAGAAGATCCAGGAGAAGAAAGAAAGGAAGAGAGAATAAGGTACAGGAATCTGATGACGAACCAGGGTCAAAGAGCAAAAGGGAGTATCCTGAGGCAAAAAGCTTGAAACAAAAATTAGATGAGCAAAGAAGTCAAAATATGTTATGAGTAGATCAGTGTGGTGTCAAGTAGATTTTACTAGAGTGTGCATAAGAAGCTGAAAGAGTGCATCAGTGTGTGTGTAGAATAGAAGAAGAATGGGGAGCTGGAATCAGGAAGGAATTTGACTGAGAGAGAAATATGGACTAAACAAAATAAAATTGGTCACCTCAGGAAAAAAAAAAAGCTATTACTTCAGTGTAGCACTTTCTTCCAAGGCACATAGTAGAAAATATCTCCCCCATCTTTAAACATCAAAAAAACCAATTCAGGTATAAATTCAAATGGCATATGTTCGTTGTGTATCTCAATATGAACTCAGTCATTTTCTAGGGGACTCAACTCAGCTATCTATATATAGGTGTCTGTGCAATTAGAAAATCTGAAGGGTATTTGGAACGTCACTCCATCCCACTCCTATCAGTTGGAGGCTAGCAATAGATGTCTAGAACCTGGAGACGGATCACAGGTCAGCAGCTGCAGAGGGATCACAGGCTGGCAGCAGCGCACCTGAAGAGCAGCACAAAGGAATTCCAGCCACTCCAATCAGTAAGTCAGCTTCATCAAGGGTCCAGCTTAGGTCTCTATGCAAATGCTTGAAGCATGGGGAATAAATAAGAAGAGTTGGAGATGTGTGCACGTCTGCAGGGCTATGATCTTATTGGCATCACAGAGATGTGGTGGGATGACTCCTGTGACTGGAGTGTTGGAATGGAAGGATAGAGGCTCTTTTGAAAAGACAGGCAGGGGACATGAGGAGGGGACATCACCCTCTATGTCAATGACCAGCTGGAGTGCATGGAGGTCTGCCTTGGGGTGGATGAGGAGCTGACTGAGAGCTTTGACAAATAGTAGCAGCCTCATATCCACAAGACCTGCTCCTCATGGGAGACTTCAATCAGCCAGATACATGTTGGAGGGACAACACAGAAGGGCAGAAGCAATCCAGGAGATTCCTGGAATGGGTTAATGGTAACTTCCTTCTCCAAGTGATAGAAGAGCCAATGAGGAGAGGTGCTATGCTGGATGTTGTTCTCACCAACAAGGAGGGGCTGGTGGGGAATGTGAAGCTCAAGGGCAGCCTTGGCTGCAGCAACCAAGAAATGGTGGAGTTAAAGATCCTTAGGGCGGTGAGGAGGGCACAGAACAAGCTCCCTACTCTGGATTTCAGGAGGGCAGACTTTGGCCTCTTCAGGGAGCTCCTTGGGAGAGTACCATGGGATAAAGCCCTGGAGGGAAGAGGAACCCAAGAAATCTGGTTAATATTCAAGGATCACCTCCTCCAAGCTCAGGAGCAATGCATCCCAACCAAGAGGAAGTCAGGCAAAACCACCAGGAGGTCTGCATGGATCATGAACAAGGAGCTCCTGGACAAACACTATCACTAAAAGGAAACCTACAGAGGGTGGAAGCAAGGACAGGTAGCCCACAAGGAATACAGAGAAATTGTCCAAACAACCAGGCAAGTTAAGAAAGCTAAATCCCTGATAGAATTAAAGCTGGCCAGGGAAGTCAAGGGCAACAAAAAAAGCTTCTATAGGTGCATCAGTGACAAAAGGAACACCAGGGAAAAAGTAGGCCCTCTCCGGAAGGAAACAGGAGACCTGGTTACCTGCGACATGGACAAGGCTGAGGTACTTAATGACTTTTTTCCCTCAGTCTTCACTGGCAAGTGCTCCAGTCACACCACCCAAGTGACAGAAGGCAAAAGCAGGGACTGGGAGTATGAAGAACCACCCACTGTAGGAGAAGATCAGGTTTGAAATCATCTAAGAAACCTGAATGTGCGCAAGTCCATGGGACCTGATAAGATGCATCTGCTGGTCCTGAGGGAACTGGCAGTTGAAGTGGCTAAGCCACTATCCATCATATTTGAGAAGCTGTGGCAGTCCAGTGAAGTTCCCACTAACTGGAAAAAGGGAAACAACCCCATTTCTGAAAAGGGAAAAAAAGAAAACTTGAGGAACTACAGGCCAGTCAGTCTCAGCTCTGTGCCGGGCAAGATCCTGG
>NW_009619037.1:36385-54651 GCF_000690535.1 Cariama cristata | reverse complement strand
TACGGAAAATCAGGAGGTGATAGGTGACAGCCGACATGGCTTCACTAAGGGCAAATTGTGCCTGACAAATTTGGTGACCTTCTATGGTGGGGTTACAGCGTTGGTGGATAAGGGAAGAGCTACTGATGTCATCTGCCTGGACTTGGGCAAAGCATTTGACACTGACCCACATGACATCCTTATCCCTCAGTTTGAGAGACATGGATTTGACGGATGGACGACTCGGTGGATAAGGAACTGGCTGGATGGTCGCATTCAAAGAGTTGTGGTCAATGGCTCAATATCCAAGTGGAAACCAGCGATGAGTGCCTTCCTCAGGGATTGGCATTGTAACCAGCACTGTTTAACATCTTTGTCAGCAACACAGACAGTGGGATTGAGAGCGCCCTCCGCAAGTTTGCCAATGACGCCAAGCTGTGTGGTGTGGTCGACACCCTGGAGGGAAGGGATGCCATCCAGAGGGACCTTGACAGGCTTGAGAGGTAGGCCTGTGTGAACCTAATGAAGCTCAACAAGGCCAAGTGCAAGGTCTTGCACCACAGGTTGGGGCAACCCAAGCACAAATACAGATTGGGCAGAGAATGGATTGAGAGCAGCCCTGAGGGGAAAGATTTGGGGGTGCTGGTTGAGGAGAAGTTCAACATGACCCAGCAATGCATGCTTGCGACTCAGCAAGCCAATCGTATCCTAGGCTGCATCAAAAGAAGCATGACCAGCAGGTCGAGGGAGGGGATTCTCCCCGTCTACTCCACTCTTGTGAGACCCCACCTGCAGTACTGCAACCAGCTCTGGGGCTCCCAACACAAGAAGGACATGGACCTGTTGGAGAGTGCAGAGGAAGACCATGAAGATGACCAGAAGGCTATAGCACCTCTCCTCTGAAGTCAGGCTGTGAGAGTTGTGGTTGTTCGGTGTGGAGAACAGAAGGCTCTGGGAAGATCTTAGAGCAGCCTGCCAGTACCTAAAGGAGACCTACAAGAAAGCTGGGGAGGCACTTTTTACAAGGGTGTGGAGTGACAGGACAAGAGATAATGGCTTTAAATTGAGAAAGGTTAGATTTAGATTAGGTACTAGGAAGAAATTCTTCATTGTGAGGGTGGTGAAGCACTGGAACAGGTAGCCCAGAGAAATTGTGGATGCCCCCTCCCTGGCAGTGTTCAAGGCCAGGTTGGATGAGGTTTTGAGCAACATGGTCTAGTGGAAGGTGTCCCTGCCCATGGCAGGGGGGTTGGAAGTAGATGATCCTTTAAGGTCCCTTCCAACCAAACCATTCTGTGATTCTATGATTCTCTGATTCTGTGACTTGTAGTCTTACATGTGACTGGCAGTTATGACAGAGGACCTACAAAGGACATGTTCTAGAACAGGAATTGCACATCAAATAATACACCTCACGATCACTCATCCAGCTGTTAATACCTACATTTTCAGTCAGCCAGATCCTGATGGAGATATTCCCTGCTTAATTTTTAGGATGAACTAACAGCTCTCTGACGTCCCTCGAATACAATGAGTGGGGGTGAGGTTCAGCCCTGTGTATGCGGAAGTGTCTCATGACATTCAGATGCTCTTGCAAATCCAGCCTGGATTCCAGTTGCCAATAGATAGGCATAGGTCTTCCATGAATCTGTGTCATGAGCTGAGGTCTCATGTAGCCTAAGATATTTCAAATGACACTTAAGACCTGTATTTAAGAAACACAATCAGTCCCCAGAACTCCACTGATGACAGTAGGAACTGAGGTCGTTAACTCTCATGTATCTTAATTTGGACTTTTAAAATTAGGTCCAGACTGTGGGTCAGAACTCCACCTTTTTATACAGTTGAGATTAATTCTATCCCAGATTTTTGAGACTAATCATCCTTTACAACCGTGGTTGCTGAAACATACAATTAGAGATGGTAGTGAAAGTGCACTTTTTTTCCTGTACTCTGAACAGTTAAGTTACAGTGTAACATTTTAGTTTTTTTTTTTAATATGAAAAATCAGATCATATTTGACATGAAATTCTGAAACAGAGGATAATATCTCTGTGCCTTTATTTCTCATATGTACATTGGAAAGACTGATGCATACTTATCTCACAAGGATGTCATTAGCATGCATTTACTAGAATTAAATGTAATGTTGTATATTATAGTAAAGGAGGGCAAGGAAAAGTTCCAGGAGGAATTGTTCCTGTATTCTGAATCTGCTTTGAATATTGTGTCATAAATAAGGCATATGTTTATCAGGGAAAAGAAATTATTGAGTTGTTGCTTGCCAAGTAAGCAGGGTCTGTTCCGTATTCTAAGTGATACTGGCAGTTTCTGGAAAAATCATATGAAAGCTTCTAATTAGAGACCATATGTACACCGAAGGCCCAAATTAAGGTCACAGACAGAACCTTAACTGTAGCTTTTTTAACTTTTGTAAGTGGTTGACTTCCTAACCCATACAAAGAGTTTTAACTTAATTTTTGTAAGTCTATAATATTACTTAACTCAAACTGGGCAGCTGATGCAACCTACGAAAGGGTGATTGAATGAAGTCTGCTTTAGAAAATCAGAGCTATACAGAATAACCCTGGTTGGTTGTGTCACAACCCACTCTCTTTACTGTATTATTTTAAATAGTTTAATGCACAAAAATTGCTGAAACTGTTTTTTTTTCAGATTTTCTTTTGGCACTAATGGACTGAAAGGCATCTTTTGAAGTTCATATTTATAGCAAAGTTGTCTGCTCTTAGTTGTACAGTTCTAAAGCCTTGTTAGAAATCCAAAGCTCTTACTACTTGCTTCAACTCAGCAGACAAGTCCCTTTTATGCACCGAACTTCTTAATGTTGCAGAACACCTTCTGACAGTAACATTTTTTGTACAGCTGCCCTTGTCTTCCTCTTCCCGTTTACACTGACTCTAAAATCTCTCAGTCCTGCAGGGACATTTTAAAAGTTGAATAAAAAGCCGATGTGTAAGTCTTTCAGTTAACTATAAATGCAATGACCTAAAGGCTCTTGGGTTCATTGAAAATCATTGTCTGTGTTCACCTTTTTTTTTTTCTTTTTAATACTGATTTAAAGGTGATGTCCAGAGCCAGTCTGTCAAGGGTACCTGACAGCTTCTCTTACAAATTGTGTAAAAATCACACTGGAAGCATGTGATGTTTTTTATCTTGAGGAGGAAGTATGACAGTACAGGTGTGTTCACTGTCAGGTAATTCATTGCTTTTGACTAAGAACACCACCTACAAACCCCAAGAGAAATGGAAAATAGATCCAAATGTAAATCTAATGCTTTTAAGAAGCGCAATGATTAAATGCTTTTACCTCTTCCTAAAGTTGAAATAATAGGTAAATCAGTCTGAGAATTATATGAAAAAGTTGTAGTATTCTCAGGATAATTCACACAATTTGAGAGAGAGCACTAGTGGTACAATAGCAGCACAGTGATAAATGGAAGGATGTGGTAAAAATCACGAGTCATACACTGGTTTTAGAAATAGTATGATTAGAATTCATATTAAATATTTGTTAAAGACATAAAATTAACAATGAGGATCAGGAAAATTTAAAAAAAAGACAGAATGTAGGCAAGTCAAAATCTCATGATGACAATACTCATTATCAAAAATGTTAGCTTTTAGAAGTCACCACTTAACACAGTAAAATAGAAATACTGTGGACCCCAAATCAGAAGTCTTAAATGTTTCTTACTAGAAAAGCTTACCTTACACTTCTGCTCTTTCATTTCTATAAATAGATTAATGAAGAACAGGGCATGAATTTTAACATCGATAGATATGAAACCTTTTCTCTGACTGTGCACGTTCCTCAGATATGTATGTGTATATATTCCATTACCTGACTGGGATAATAAGACTATAAATATTTACATTACTTTTGCATTTACAAGCCTCATTTGGGACCGAGATGCTAGTCAGTTGAATGATACACAAATATATAAAAATGCAATAATGTGTCCAAAGATATTAAGTACCAAAAAATTTCAGATAGAAGAAAGATTTAAAGTTTGGGACACAACATCTACTGATTAGTGTAATAAAACAAATGGAACTGATTTATTAATTACATTTAATAATGAAGAAAGTGTTTGTTCTGAACGTTTTTCCATTGGCAATGGGAACTAAAATAAAGGAGTTGTTTGAAAAATGAAAAAGAAAAGAAGAGGCATAGATCAGCATGGATTTGATTTGAAACCTACTACATAAACAAAATGAATACCATTAACTTGTGTTTTGGAACATGCATCAGCTAACATAGGCACTAATGTGATTAGAATGAACATGGCTATTATAGATACCAGATAATATTCCACTGATTAAACTTACTGAAAACTGTTATAATTAGGATCAATACAGACTTTTTTATGGGCATAATTATGTTATGCATTTTAATCAGTCCAAAATTATTTTGGAAGAAAAGTAGTTTTAGGAGGAAAGCTAATTATTAAATAAATAGATAAATACAAGCAACTTTATGATTAGTTTTTAATGGCATAAAAAATAATTTTTTCCAATGTAGATTCTTATTGTTAATGAAAACTTTAGATATGATTCAGTTTTCTTTAAAAAAAGAATGTCTTCTGATTCATATTCCCTCATTTAATGTCATAATTCTCTTGAGCCTTAATGAAGAAAATAATCATTTACTAGCTGTTTCTCGTTACCAGCAAGTAGTATGTTCTAGTGAAAAACTGCTATAGACTGGGAAGACCAGTTTCCTTATGTTCTTTATCATCACTGATGAAAGAAATCACAAAAAATAATTCAGAAGCCTAACTTAGTTGTTCTACATCCCTATCTTCTGCATGTTGTTTCTCTTAACTGACAGTAGCTCCTCAGTGAATATGAAGGAGTCTGGAGAGTTTAGGCTGAAGTTAACATCTCTTAATATCTTCTGTGAATCTAACTGGTGCATCATAGTAATTGAAGTAGAGTGGGATGAGGAGAGGGAGGGTGAGAGGAAGAATTCCCCTTTTGTACTCATGATAGAATGTTTGGCATCTATGGTATAAACTCGAGAGGCTTAATGTCTTTTAAATAACTCTTTTTTAGTTTATAATTTCTGCATTGTATATCTTCTCAATGTTCTGATAGCATGTTATTAAAAACCAATATCAATAAAGTAATAAGGAGACAAAGCTGCTACATAGCTGTGTACACTGTGGTGGAACAATTCAGATGACAAATCAAATACACACAGTTTGTTTTGAAGCTGTGTGTTTCTTACATTACAAACAAACGAAGTAGTTGTGTGAGTTCTTTAGAAATGTCATTCTCTATACTTTATTCATGCTTTTTTTTGTTTGGAATGTTGCAGTAAGTTTCTTTCCTAAAAGACAAAAAACCACTTAACTGGGAGACGATTACTTCTTTCTTTGACACTTTAAGTCTCACATTTCACCACCATGGTGAGATGAGACCACTCTGGGATTAAAGACCTTTGTGCAAAGAAATTAGTGGTTTAATTTTCATTGTAAACAGTTAAAGTAATTTCAGTAAGGCTACATCTAAACTGCTAGATAAATACACCCTATGCTATGACCCACAGTCCTAGTCTCATGATCATCCAGATCAAAAAATCTCTTGTTGTACACGCTTTCTCTCTCCTTCTTTGGTCTAGTTTTTCTTCTGATGCATTTTATGCACAATAAGAAACTGCATGTGGCTTTGTAACTATCATGAAATTTAGAAACAGTCAAGATGAGCACCTGAACTTACAAGATGGGAAATGTTGTTTTGTGTCACAGTTCAAATGTAAGCAAAGTCTTGTTTCTATCCAGCAAATATTTTGCATATATCAGACTTCTGTTTAATAAAAATGTTCTGGTAACCTGAAAACAAAAGATGTTACTAATGTGAAATATGGAGGAGAGACACTGTTCAGAATCTTAAAGGGGAAAATGTTGGTTAAATTCACTGATAAATTGATTATACTGAAAATACATTCACCCGTTTCTAGGGGGAACCAGCAAATGGCAAGCAAAACTAATGGTAAAGACAGTTTGTATTTAAGCAGTGAAAGAAGAATATCCCTGATGCAGCATACATGCAAGTCAAAGGAATTCTTGATATGGATTTCAACAGAATCTAAAATAGTGTTAGAGCTTTATTTTTGAGAATGTCTTTTTATCGTTGATAATTGACCTAGAGTTTTAGCTACTTTTTTTTTAATGTAACTTTGATTACAGTGAAAGTCTTCTCATCACAGTATGCTAAAGCTACTTCTTTTTCCTGTTTTACTGCATTATTCTAAAATACTTTCAGGTTTATAGTTAAGCCGTTCAGGTTTCAGCTGACTATGAGTAAAACAATTTTTTAAACAGATTTTGAAGTGTCCATTAAAATCACTGTAAAAAAAAATATTGTGACATTATGATCTAAAGATGAAACATTCCATGTAACAACATCAGTAACTTTTAAATAGGCCAAATGACACATTTGTTTTTTAATGACTCATTCACCTCACCATCTTACAGAAACCTTCATGTTCCTCTTTAGCTTGAGAATTAGATGAATCACAGGTTTTGCCACATAACATCTCAGATTTTCACACAGTACAGTAATTTATAAATATTTACTTCTGGAAAAAGGAAAAAAATAAAATCGTCTTCTGAACATGGCTCAAAGAGGTGCTATTTTGAGGAAGAAAGTCCTTAGTCTTTTCTTACCAAGATTAAACAGAGAAAATCTAAAAATAGAGAAAATCCAAAAAGTTATCTTGTCCTCTTTCTTCTGAAGTTTATCCCAATGTTGATCAGATGTGAGTCTTCAGTAGTCATCTTACCTGTGTAAAGTGCAATAAAATCTGAAGGAAAATCTTCTGATCCTATTACTGCAAAATTTGTGCAAACATATGTCAAGTCAGGCATTATGACAAAACTGTGATTACTATTCCTAAGAAGAAGTAAATGACAGAAATAACAGGAAAAGAGATTTGAGAAGCAAGGTTGATACTAAGCAACCATGTTGAAAGCTACAAGTACTTCTTAGAACAGTAGACAACTGGGAAGAAGTTGACCTTTGAGTAATTCTGCATTGACTATTTAATATCAATAAGCTTTTCTATAGATATTCACTGGAAGGTCAAAATTTCAATATTGCGTAATGCTGAACATTAGTAGGAGTGCAGGACTAAAACTTCCAAGGTGTAAAGGGAGGCAATGCTGACCTTCAAGTGCCTGACTCCACTGTACACCACCACCTTCTGGAGTTTTCAAAGACAGACCAATGCCTTAAGAAACAGCTTGTGAGAACACACAGTAAGGAATGAGCAACAAATCAAAGCTGTGGGAATACTGAATAAATCAGAAAACAGAGAAATGGTTAAGAAAAGAGTGGGCTCATGCTTAAAAAGGATTACTTGGTCAGAAGTAGGACATCTCTTGGCCATGAAAAGGAGTGTAGTACAGAGACAGCAGCAGAGCCTATATTTATATTCCTGAAGAAACTTGTATCATGAAGCTGTTGTTGATTACCAGACCAAGATTTTCAGAGTAGATTGTCCACACTGAGTATCATTCTGTTTAGGTCTTCTCAGAGTTTTTCAGTTCAAAGAGCTTAAAATTCTCTGTGAATCCTGTCTGAGCTAATCAAACTAGTGATTTTACAGCGTGGTGCCAAAGCTATGTGTTGCAATCCACATTGCTTGACATAGCAGTGTGTCAGTGATGCTTCAGTGGTCCAAAGTCTGAGTTGTGGAGCTGTGGAGAGTTGTGAAAGCCAGCCAGTCAAGCCTGACTCATCAAGTGTACAGAGTGGTTGAAGGAGCAAATAATACCCAAAATTGCAACCGGATTCAGATTTAAAGGAAGGCAATTGCTTCATCCAAAGAGTAGAGCTGAAATGAAGTAGTATACATGATTTTTCAGAATGGAATTTCGCTTCAGAATTTAATTTATTTCTTTTCAAGATATTGGTATGTTTCAAAACACACAGTTTAGCTATGTTTTCTCAATGCTATTGTTATGTGTTTGCAACTTCTACTCCAGCTCACTTAGCTTGAAGATATTTCAGCTTCAGAAAGTATTTTTTTCTTCATTTCCTTTTTTCTTAATTTTTACTTTGAAAAATAAGTATCTGGCTAATAATATTCAAGTTTTACATTAGCATCCAGAATACTAATATAAATATTATTCTGCATTTATACTGAAAAAACAATCTCCCTTCCAGTCAGTTAAAACTGGTGAGAATCGGTAACTTAGCAGTAACACAAACATGCATAGCCAATCTTTCCACAGCATGGAATGTGAGACAATGGAAAAAAACAAAACGACAGTCATACAATCTAGCTTTGAATATTTGATTTGTTTAGAGATTTGGGATTTGCTGAAACAATCACCTATTAACTTAAAGAAAAAATTTACTAAATATATTCATAAATGCAGGGCTGTGAAGTCAGTATAACCAATGGAGGTCAATTGCCAATAACATATTAGTTACAGTGAGACTCACTTGCTTTGCTGCATATAAGTAAGAACAAATTACTGTGTTGTAAAAAGTTAAGTGAACAAATCTTTTGTGCAGTTAATGTATCCTCTTCCCTTCGAAAGGGAATTCGATTCTTTCGGGGTAACTTCCCTTTCAATGAAAGAGAAATAACGTCTTATTGTGAAAACTTGAATATTCAGTATAGAGTAAATGAAGTGAGCTTCTTTTACACTAACTTTTTCCCATATATATACACTCTGAACTGAAATGTCAGATTACTTGTCTTGGATTGCATGAACACCCTCAGAAACCCACTATAGCCTGCCCAACTCAGAGCTGTTAAGTCGTGAAGGTGGTAGAATTGAGAACTGTTCCAAGACTGTGTCTAATGTGTTTCAGGCTTATGCAGGACTAAACCCAAATTCTTAGGTATGACAAGGCCTGCTTCCTAGATGTTGACATGAAAGAGTGAGTTACTCTGTAACATGCTATTATTAAAGTGTTGCGATTGCCTCTGGTTTTGTCAATAGATGATGAACAACAAAAAGCAAAAAAGGAACTCTGTCTTTAAATTATATTACAGTACATTACAATCTATATTGTAAATGTGCTATACCTTTATTATTATATAAATGTAATGGCTTGGATTTGTATCATAGTTGTTTTGTAACATGGTCAAAACCAAAGTTTTTGAAATCACAGAATCACAGGATGGTTGAGGTTGGAAGGGACCTCTGGAAATCATTTGGTCCAAAATGGTCCTGAAGCAGGACCACTTAGATCCAGTTGTTCAGAAACATGTCCTGATCTCCAAGGAGGGAAACTTCACAACCTCTTTGGGCAACCTGTGCCAGTCCTCAGTCACTTTCACAGTAAAAAATTGTTTTCTGGTGGCTAGAGGGAACCTTCTGTGTTTCAATTTGTGTCCGTTGCCTCTGGTCATGGGCACCACTGAAAAAATCATGGCTCCTTCTTCCTTACACCCTCCCTTTAGGTTTTTATATATATTGATGAGTTTCCCTCTGAGCTTTCTCTTCTCCAGGCTGAAGAGTTTCAGGTGTCTCAGCCTTTACTCATAGGAGAGATGCTCTAGTCCTTTTATCATCTTTGTGGCCCTTTGTTGGACTCTCTCCAGTATGTCCATGACTCTCTTGTACTGAGGAGCCCAAAACTGGACACAGGACTCCAGATGTGGTTTCACCAGTGCTGAATAAAGAGTAAAGATCATCTCCCTTTATCTACTGGCAATACTTTGCCTAACGCAGTCCAGGACACTTCTCCTCTTCTTTGCTGCAAGGGCACATTATCTAGTTTGTCTTTCAGTCAGGAATCAGAAATACCTCTTTCTCTCTCAAAAATAAACACCCATAGATCTAACTCTCCATCTCAGGGAACTTAAACTTCTTAAGCAATTTATCTATCATTATTATGTTCTAATTAAAATGGTTTCGAAGTTTGGAAGGACTATCTGGTCAAAAAGAGAGACTTTATACTAGAGGTGCCTGCAATTTTGTGGGAATTACTCAGAAATGAGGGAACACAAAGTCCCAAATCCCAGAAAGAGTCTTATGTAAGGATAATCTAAGAAACTTTTTTTTTCCCTGAAAATAAAATTGAAAGATAAAGATATTTCAAAGTTGCAGAGGAAAATAAGTGAAGTTTTTTTTTAAAGTAACATTTTTCTAGCAGAGGTGAAGTAGTGGAAGACTAATCACGCCTTTCCTGCTCTCATCTGCAGTGTCCCATGTTACCATCACTCTCATTCACTATACTTAAATCACTAAGAGTGAGCCATGATGGACTCGAATGAAAGCAGAACAGCAGTGATGTTCAGTTATTGGTTCTGTTTCCAAATGATAATTGCTACATTCAGCCAAGCCTACAGAGGTGGAGAGCAATTTGCACAAGAAAAGCCCAAGACAAGATCAAAATGTTGATCACTGGAAGAAAAATCTACTTCAGTAAATTGGACAAAATAGCACCTCCACTTTTCATCAAAGATCTGCATCCTATTCACCAGAGTGAGGCCTTTGAGTTTTCATTATCCCCATAAAGCATAGTTGAATAAGTAGCTTGTCTTCTTAGTCTGTATCAAAGAAGACTCACAGAGAGCTGCGAGAAAGTGAAATTTTTGTTCTAAGTGCTCACTTTAACTTCCAGTCAAAGAGTTTATCAAACTTAATTTATATCTGAGACCAAACACAGAAAATTATACTAGCTGTATTTATCCAGGAGGATCTATATCATATACTGAAATTAAAAAACACATGGAGAGTTTTTGACAAGACATACTGACTCACATACTGACAAATCTTCAGAGAACTCCAACTGAATTAGTAATTGAACAAAAACCTGAAGATATCATTGTTCTTTACCACAAATATTCACAAAAACAATATCCATCAAAAATTTAAATTCAAGGAAAAATTCTGAGTTTGTAACAAAACACATATATTTCATGAAGCCAAACAAAACCTTCATATTCATAGTTAATTTTATATGGGCATTGCTAAATATCATGATGATAGACAAATAATCTAAAATCTGAAACCAGGTTTTAGATAAGTGATAAACCTGCATTGAATTATATTGGAAAATTACAAAAAAAAAACCCAAAACAACCCACAAAACCACAACAAAACCAAACATTTACTGCAATTTATATGTGTTTTGTAATTCTTTTAGCATCTTAACAAAATTCCATAGTATATCAAAGTTAGCATCTTTTTTTTAAGTGAAGATGTAGCTAAGGACCATGTTGCCAAAGTTAGTCACATTAATTTTTATAGTATTTCTGGACTCTAAAAAATTAGTTTTATTTACGTACATCAACTTGCCACCACCAATGGGATACTCAATGTGAACCAAATACAAGTACAATTAAAATGAATGACTACATCAGTTTCTATGTGTTTGGAAGACGAAGATGGACAGGATATTTTTGTCTTACGTTAAAATACAGTAGCAGTTCTGAGGAGGAGGCATCTGAAACTTCAGGAAAATAAAAGGGATTTAAATGAAACCCTTCGTTTAATTGCTAGAATACATTCTGCACAAGAGGAAAAGACAGTGTGCGTTTTAAAAACAAAAGATCTTTGATAAAGAGAAACTTGGCAAACCCAAATTCCCCATAGTGTACGACTGCAAATGTGCTCCTTGGGATGATTGTGCAACTGAATATGTTTTAATAAGGCTCGCCAACTGTGACATGTTCCTGAAACACTGGAGTGTATAGTGTGCACTATACCTACTACTATATGTATTCAGATCAACATCCCTTTTCTAGAAAATGTAGATGTTGTCAGTAGGTTCTAAAAGTGAAAAAAGGTAGCCAGTCTTTCTCTCTAATCTGTAGGGCAAGTAAGAGGGAAGCTGTTTGACTGTTTATTTTATATTTGGAGAGTGCACATGATCAGTTGCACCTGTGCAGTTCTATTTGAAAAATTATTAGGGGAAAACAACTACATGAAAATCTAGGTGAGCTCATTGCCATTGATGCTTCTAGAAACACAGGTTAGATTTACATAGTTAAGTTTAACATCATGAAAATAAAAAATAGATTTATTAATTTTGGGAGCAGAGCTGAGTAAAGGAACACACAGAAGTCTGTTCAGCACTCATATTCTCTTTAGAGCACTTGAGACAAGTTCTTTACAATCCACTGAAGATAGTTTAAGATCTCAAGTTTCAATAGACATGTCTCTTTTGGGAAACTGAATCCTACTCATAAATGTCAATATTAGGGTGAATTAAATTGTTTTCTAGACTCTAGTG
This sequence comes from Cariama cristata, assembly GCF_000690535.1. NCBI lineage: Eukaryota > Metazoa > Chordata > Aves > Cariamiformes > Cariamidae > Cariama > Cariama cristata. The sequence continues at coordinate 42,447 of NW_009619037.1, read as the reverse complement.
ACAATACTGATTAGATCTGCATTGATTACAGTAGGAGGTTAAAACCTAGTTCACACATACACATCTGCTTGTACCCACCTAAATTTAGGTACTATAATCTCAAACTGAATCACATTGTGTAGAAAGCCTGTACATGTCTATGGCTCAGTTTGGTGGCTTAAACACGCATACACATCTAGTGTCATTTGAAACATCCTAGAGGATATGAAGCATCTACCTAATGTTGTTCTAGAAGGACGCAGGTCCATGCAGGTGTCTTTGCTGTATCTATGTGCTAACCTTTGGGGATGTCTTATATACTAAGACTTTGACTAAGGACTCTACATGTAGATGTATCTATATGGGTAACATCCATTTAGTCATAGAAAAGAATTTAGTGCCACTTGAGAAGCTGTCCTCACTATTTTAACTGTCCTGCAATTTCTACTTCAGAAAGATGAAGGTCTCTTATAGACCCTGTCCCATACTTGACAGCTCTGTCTGGGTGTCTCAGATCCTTTTTTTTGGCCATGATTGCAAGTATTGGAGATTTTTACATACGCATGCATTGATTCAAAGAACGGTAAAGATGACAGCTTTATTAGATATGGTGTTAAGTTGCTGCCATAGCTTTCAGACTCAAATCAATAAACCTGCTTAATCCGTGCTACACAGTTTTGACTCATTCTCTGTCAGGGTGAGGATGTCACTTGTATTTTTGTATGTTCATATTCTTTCCTGTGGTCTTGAGCAGTGTCTAATATCTGATATTTCAGTGAAAGAGAGCTAGCATCTCCACCTCCAGAATAACGCAAAATGCCAAAAAACTGCCAAAATGCCAGCCAACTATGTAGATTTCTTCCATATCTTGCATGATGAAAAGTAAGTTTATTTGCCTTATTATCTGAAACAACTAATAAATAAAGCAATCAAAATTGTCTTGATGACACCTAGGTTAGTCAACCTTTTTCTCAACATGAATATTGGACAGACTGAATGATTGTAAGAGTGATTTCTGAATGGTGTTTGAAATGATGAAAATTTTGGAAGGCAGCATACTTTTTGGAGTATTTGGCTGTTACTATTCCTCCTTTGGTTTTCCTTTAGTTCATCTGATGAAATTGTCTATGAATGAAAATAAAAATAAATTGTTGGTTTTTTTCCACTCCACATAAAGTAATTTTAGATACCTGAAATAAGTTTCATGTAACTCTTCTCTCAGGCCAGTAATCTTATTTCCTACTGATTAGTTTCTGATTGTCTTCCTATAAATCTGCTATGTATCTGTGTATAGTTGCATATATTACATTATTTAGTGTAATAGCTGGGAATTTGGCACTGACACTTATTAATAGCAGAATAGAGCAGAGTAGCTCAAATATTTTAACAGATATAAATTCATCAACTAATGATAATGTTCAATACAAGCATACATCGGAAATTTCCTCAAATTAGAAAGGGCAAAATCTTAACCAGAGTTCAACTTACATTATACTTCAGAGCAGCTAAATTATTTTGACTTTGAGATTGCTTTTAAGGTATGACAGATGCTCTAGTCTCTTAACTATTTTCATGGCTTTTCTCTGGACTTGCTTTAGTATGTCCATGTCTTGTACTGGAAAGCCCAGACATGGACACATCACTCCAGATTACTGATGCTGAGTAGAAAGGAAGGCTCACCTGCTGTGAAATGGTGGCTTTGTTCTTCCTAATGCAACCCAGAAGGTTGTTGGCCACCTTTGCCACAAGGATGCATTGCTGGCTCATTGTTAGTTTATTGTCCATCAGGACCCCCAATCCTCCTCTGTCAAGCTGCTTTCCAGTCTGTTGGCCCCCGGCCTTTACTGATGTATGTGGTAATTCCTCCCCAGGTGCAAGACTTTGCATTTCCCATTGTTGAAATTAATAAAATTCCTCTTAACCCAGTTCTCCAGCTCATCAAGGTTCCTCTGAATGGCAGCACAGCCTTCTTGTTAAGGGATATCAGAAGCAGCCACCACATCCAGCAGCTCCAGGCCCAAGACTTCCTCCTGGAGGAAGGAAGCTGGAGCTCTGCCTGGTGCACCTGGGGACACAGGCCTGAAACACAACTGCTGCCTTCCCATCTGCACATTCAACCAGTAGTGAAGTTGAACACATGCACAGGTGCGCACACTCACACAGAGGACACTGCCATGGCTGGCTACATATTGGACTCCCATAAGGCATAAGTATAGACAGCCAAATCCCCTGCCTCCTCTTTGGTTGGTCAAGATTGAAGGTCACTAGTGCAGCACACACAGGACACCCTCCAGGTTCACAAACATGTGCACATTCACAGATCCCTCAAGCACCAGCACATCCCTCTGCCTGCCACCCCTGCCTGGATTGTGAAGTCTCTTAACCACTGCACAGATTCCCCACCTGCCAACTGGTCCAGCTTGGTGCTCTCTGCAAACACTCACACACTTGTCCCACATGCATTTTACATTTGCAAGTCCCCCTGGGCATACCAGCATGGAACCTTGCCCATCTGATACCCCATGCTGGACCCAGACCACCCCACTGCTCACTGACTGGTCCAACTTGAAGTTTGCTGACAGATACACATGCACACTCCACGGACACCAGGTATGGGGAAGATACAGACACTCGCCCCCCATCAGCCAGCACCAGACACACGGTCTGTGACCCATGGTCCTGCTCCATCTGCCAGCACTGAGCCCCTCACTTGCCTCACTCAAACTCTGAACCTGAGATCCCCACTCAATCCAGTAGGTGATGTTATAGTCCAGGTGTTATCATCAGAGCAACAAACTATTTGTGTAGAAGACTGTATTCTATCTAATAGTATTGTCAAATTGATATAATGCATTTAATATCTGGTACTGGTAATTGTAGTTAACAATTACAAGGCTTTGATCATACCTTGATTTCAATCTTGGTCAAGATGACTCTGATCAACAACAAAGGATCCATGGAGGGAGTTAGAGTATGTAAAGTCCTAAAAGTTTATGGAAACGTCTGGACCAATTATATCAAATATTAATTATTTGACAACCTGGCAAAGTGACCATTTGATCAACTGACTTGGCAATGACGTCAGTTTTTGAGGTGTCCTGAAGTGAACTGCCTTCATTATAATATTAAAAATCATGCCCACAGGTCAAAAAGACCCCTGCCCAGGTGAACACCTTTCCCCTGAGCATGCGTAGTTGTAGAAATTAATGTGTAATTGTATGTAAATTACTAACCAATCAGTAGTTAGTAGGTGTGTATGGAAAAATACTAATCTCTGATGTTTGTATGTAAAAGGAACACTGTAACTTGCTGTTGATGTGCTTGATTTGTGGCATGGTCCACCAAGTACCCAGACCTGAAAAAATACAATATTTGTCCTGAGTGTGTGGGATTGGCTTACCACACACTGGGCACAAATCTGCTTTTCAAACAACACGGGCACTTACATGCCTGTTCTCCAGTAGCTGGCACTCCACTGACGTTGACCTCCACAGTAGCTGGCATTCTGGGCACAAAGTCTGTAGGACAAGACTAGGGATCTGGAGCACCTTCTGTATGAGGACCTCTTTTTTGGGGAGACATTGCAGCAGCCTTCCAGTACTTAAAGGGGCCCTACAGGAAAGATGGAGAGGGAGTTTTTGTCAGGGAGTGTAGTGATAGGATGAGGGTAATGGTTTTAAACTCAAAGATGGTAGATTTAGACTAGATATTAGGAAGAAATTCTTCACCATGAAGGTGGTGTGACACTGGAATAGGTTGCCCAGAGAAGATGTGGATGCCCCCTCCCTGGCCAGTTTGGATGGGACTTTGAGCAAACTGGTCTAGTGGGAGGTGTCCCTGCCCATGGCAGAGGATTTGGAACTAGATGATCTTTAAAGTCTCTTCCAACCCAAGCCATTCGATGATTCGATGATTCTATGATACTATGACATGCTCAGGAGAGCTATGGCATCTCTAACTACTGATGCTGAGAATCCACTTGCTCCCATGGCTGGCACCACAGGCCTGGGGGCACCTGCATTCCCTGTCTGAATCCTGTAGGTAGGGCACCACAGGCCTGGGGGCACCTGCATTCTCTGTCTGAATCCTTTAGGTAGTCCTAAAGGATTCCACTCGTTCCACATCCACTCACACTGACCTCACAAGTAGCTAGCGCTTTGTCCTGGAAGCACTCACATACATACCAGGTAGAAAGTGAGGTTACGCAGACAGATAGTTAAGAAAGGATTTAATAAGAAGATAGGAAAGACTTCAGTGATCAGGTGGAAGGCTAGCAGACAAATATACTGACTGGCCACAGTGTGACTGGTACCTTTTATATCCCTTTTTGTCTCTTTCCCACTTTGCTTCTCCCCAGTCCCACTCCTCTATACATTCCTTTTAAGATTTTGCACAGTCTCATAGCTTTCCCCGTCAAATATCCTCATGTTCCTCTTTCTTCTTCCTTCTTGTTGGTTACAAAGTCACCTTTGCCCTCTCCAAAGTTGTGCCTACAATTTCTTAGTGGCCCACCAATTAGTGACTGGAGGCTTTTGGCCTTTCACATTGTCTACATTATCCCTTGTCTTTCAGCTTTGTGCCTCTGTGTTTTTGCTTCCCTCTTTATCTATTATTGCCTTTGCACTGAAAACGTCCTTGATGATTGCATAATCTCAGTGAAGCAGTCTCACTTTCCACATACCCTTACAGAGCATGGCCAATGACATTGACCAGCTCCCTTAGGACCTGTAGATGCACAATAACATGTCTCATGGACTTGTGTACATCCAGTCTGTTGAAATGTACCCTAGCCTGATCCTTCTCCACTGAGTTTTTTTTTTTTCCCCATTGCTGCAGACTTTCCTACAGCAAAGATGAATCTTACCAGTGAAGACCAAGGCAAAGGCGGCATTGAGTACCTAAACATTTTCCATTTCCCTTGTCACTAGATCCCTCATCCCATTCAGCAGCAGGCCCGTATTTTCCCTAGTCTTCCTCTTGCTACTGATTACAAAGCCCTTCTTGTTGCCTTTCATATCCCTTGCCAGATTCAGCTTCACATGGGTTTTGACTTTACTAACCCTGTCCTTGCGTGCATGGAGACTGTCTCTATATTTCTGTGAAGACACTTGGCTCTGCTTCTAGCTTTGGCATTCTTCCTTTTTACAAGTCTTTATATGCTTATCTTCACCATGCTGGGCATCCTCAATTATGAGGAAGGAATCTGTGGGTTGAAGTCAGCTCAAACCATGTGGTTTTATCAAAATTCATTTTGGTTTTATGGTTTTGATACTCTATGTTGGTCTGAGCCACATATACATTTCCCCCATTCTGGTATAGCTAGCTCAGGAAGACATTCACACCTTTTTGATTAATTTAGAGAAGGCAATTTACACAACCAGTTCATTCACTCAGCTGATACAGCCATTATCTAAAATAAAGGCCATCTTCTGATCCCCTTTGTGATGAGATAAATTCAGCTTTCTTTGCAACAGCCAGTTACTCCCTACTTCTTTGCTGAGCTGTAGGAATACATCTCTTGTGCCCATCTCCTCTGTGCCTTCTTGATTGTTCGCATTCACTTAACAAGTCTTCTCCGCTTTATTGTTAGAAAGGCTTCTGAAAGGAAAAAACGTTTTTTTTCCTCATTAGGTACTTTCATAGCCTTCCATAAAGCAGGTGAAATTTATTTGAGAAGTTTGAGAAATACTGCCTGGGGGGGGGGAGGGCACATAAGACAGGACACAACTGTTCCAATTAGCCTGCTGAGTTTAAGATGTCCCCCTCATGAAGAGAGTAAACTATTAATTTTGTGATTAATTTTCCACCTTTAGTTTTGTGAAATAAATTATATTTCAGCCAAGCTTGCCCGTGCTGTGAAAGTAGTTCTGTCAGATGGTAAAGGATGAGGCATGGAAGACACATTGTAACACTTCTCTTGCAGCAGTGGAGTCTGGCTATTGTAGGATAAATACTGCTTATAAAAATTAAGGGAAGAAGTCTGTGATAATATTTCCTTTAACTGAAAATCAACCTGCTAAATAATTTCTTATACCCTTTCCCATCACGTCAAGAGTAATTATAATGAACCTGATACTACTGAT
>NW_009619037.1:23490-36371 GCF_000690535.1 Cariama cristata | reverse complement strand
AAGCCAAACTCTTTCCTTGTTTTCTAAGTAGGTTTATCTTCCACATGGTTTGGCAGGAAAAGAATATGAAACTTAAAAATTGAATTGCTTTGTAAAAGGGAAGAACATAACTGCACAGGCTGTATTTTTTCTTGGCTATTTTTTCCAAATATTTTAATTTAATAAAATTATGGACTTGTTATGGATTATTCTTTTGCTCTTTTTTCCCAGTCATGACAAAGGAAAAAAAATTGCTTTAAAGTCTGTTTCAAATGAAACTCCACAGTATATATTTGACAATTTGCTGATTGTTCTTGTATGAACATGAAGTAAATTCTCTCTAACACTTAGAAAAGTGAAAGAAAAATTAGGACACAAAATTAATGAATGGATTGAAAATGGCACTAGGCAAAAAAAATTATCGATTTCATCACTAGTTACTGTAAGGCAATATTTGGTTCTTTTTTTGCTATGATGGTCAGTTATATATTTTGATTTACTGATATATTGAAACAGAAAACTGAATTCATATATATTTCTTAATTTTTTTTTCACTTTATAGTTTTTAAGGATAGGGCTTACACAGAGTTTTACATTTTTGCAGAAAAGGTTTTACATTAGTACAAAAGTTGATATGTATTCATGGATATCAGACAAAACCATGCTACTGAGTTTTAATCTTTCTCTGATTTAATCTTGTGCTAGTCTAATTTCAAATAGTAATATTTTTTATATAGCCTGAAGCCTTACAAGGATTGATAAAAAAGTCTAGCTGACAAAGGATTACAATAGTAAATACTTTATGTGATGAAGCCCTGAACCAAAGGTCCTCTATCTGCTAGGGATAAATATAAGGCTGAATGAAGCCTTACTACAGATGTACAAGGACTCTCAAAAAGAAGAAGAAAAAACCCAAAACAACAAAACAGCAGTATTTTTCTTTAAATGTTAGCAGTGGACCATTAAAAACATTGAGAAGTGCATGAATGTACGTGCACTTCTGCCTTTCACGTTAAATGACAAAATAAAACCCTAATGATGCTGAACAGAACCTATTACAAGAGAAGGAAAACAGTTAATAGATGTTAGTCAAAGCAGATATGAAATAATGCTAGGTTGCTTTAGATAACTTTGCAAATAGCGCCATTTATGTGGAGAAGAAATATCTGATAACACATGGAATGACATTTATATACAGTATTTATTATGCATTATTGCATATCAAAATAATATAGATGAGAGTATTTAAGGTAGATGGAAAGGCAAGATTATGGATGGATCTAACTTAGATGTTTAAGTTAAGATCCAAAGGGAAGAGTTATCTCACCAAGTTGTCAGGCACCAAGGACACCACTCAACCTCACTCTCACTGATGAGCCTCACCTGGGACATCCCCTCTGCCCAAGGCCAGGACCTCATTTCTGTTCAGTAGAACACCAGCCTGACCCCAGTGACGATATGGTGGTACCTCTGCCCATCCCCAACTCTGGCCCTAACTCTGGCTGGCCTCAGTCAGCACTGTGAAGAGCTCATCTTCTGGATGAGCCTGTCAGGCCCAGTTCCCCCCTCGACAAAAGCACTAGGGGGGCCCTATTATCATCTGCAGCTCTGCTCGCTGCACTGAGCAGTGACGGAAAAGGCTTTAAAACTGCGTAAGTTCTTAACTTGAGTCATAGAAGGTATTTGTTATTTTCTCTAATTTAACTGCATTTGATTGATTCATAAAAGCATAGCTGACTTTAGTTCTAATACAAATATTCACAAAACTGAATTTCTTATGTACTTGACAGATGCTTGCGTTGTTCCTGATGGGCCGATGAAAAACTTTAACATACTATATCAGCTAGATTAAGCAGGTGATTTTCAGCTAACTGTGGAGTAAACAATAGCATGTTATTTTAAAATTGCAACAATGTATCAAGCGAGATGCAATCACTTAGTCAAGTAATCTACTAACTAGAACATCAAATTGATTTCATAAATCCCATAATAAAATATCAAACTAAGGGGATTGGTAACAGATTTGCAAATTCAGGGATCCTAAGATACAGAGAGCAAAATAACCCAGGTCTTCCATGTCCTGAGAGAGTGTTCTACAGACCAGGTATAGCATGAAGAGACCACAATGCTTTGTCTTCCCTCTCATCATTCACAAATGTAAACTGTAAGGTAACGCAGGGAAAGTTGTGTCTGGCTCTGAAGTTTCAGTGATCATACAACATTTCTTAGAGGAAATAGTGATATGTTGATATTCTTGGCTTCTATCTGTTCCCTAGCTTAGACATCTAACTCCTCCAGTCACTATCTGAAGACCTTTGGACACCTACCTCCACAGCATGATTGGTCTTGGAGCTAGTTCCTGTAGTGCTGAACATTGTGGTATGTAGTCCTTGTATCAGTACCCAGTATAGTTTTTTAAATCTGGCTCAAAAATTTCATTAAAAATCCACAGAATTTGAGCAATTTTGAAAATGTTATCTATTAAAATTAAAACATTGCAAATGTATTTCCATGTAAATGAATTTTGTAGGGTTACCAAAAGAAAGGATGGCATGGGTACACCAGCAAATGGGAATGGGAGGGGGGAAAGTAGTAAGGAGGACAACTTGGGTCTTAGGAGTTTACAACAAAGAGAATGTTGTAAAGATGTAGCTTTAGATGCATGGTAATGTTATTTTTTTCCCTCATGTCCTCAAATACTTTATTTTTGCTTAGAGACAAAGCTAGAAAACTTTTTCTGCTCCCAGTATCAGTCTAGCTAGTCATCAGACCAGCAATTTCAAGATAACCAAATAACATGTTATTTTAGGCAGCATTCCAGAGCTCCTATCCCACGCTGAGTGAAGTATGCAGGTTAGTTGCCCTCAGAGTTCCTATCCACTGGAGTACAATGCTGGTTGAATCTCATAAGATTTGCAATGCCTCCAAACCAGTCAGTTGTATGTCCAAGGATAACCTGATGGAACTACACTAGCTGTGTTCTTGGCAACAATGGAATCCCAAGACAGGTGGTTATGACACCTTTCCTGTTGCTTTCCACAGTGGGGGCAGGGTAGTGTTTGAGACTAACATGTTTTGCAGTTATTTGTCAAGACTACGAAGTCTTTGCTGACATTTCTAAACGAAATATATTAGTTTTAGTCCTTACTACACACAAAAAGGAAACTTTACTATTTGTAGATAATTTTCAATTTGTTTCATCTAAATAAGGAAAGAAGTGGATATGCTGACATTTCTAAACGAAATATGTTAGTTTTAGTCCTTACTACACACAAAAAGGAAACTTTACTATGTGGTAGATAATTTTCAATTTGTTTCACCTAAATAAGGAAAGTGGATAAAGAGGGAGGATGAGAATGAAGAAAACTATTTCAGAACATAAAGTTCTGACTTCGAGTATGGGGTGCAGTCAGATTAATAAATGTGTGATGAGCATGTAAAGAGTCTGCATTCTGCAGAATCATCTTTTTTTTTTTTTCAGGTCCTAATACAGTGGAACAAATAAGCAGTTTTTAAGCAACCAGTATGACACTGTACACAATGAGTTGTTTCTGCAGTGGTTGAAATTCAACTAATTAATTTCAAAAGAAAAAAAACAAAACTGAAATACTGGCAAATCATATAATGAAGACAGAATCTTTCTGTTAAAATCAAAACTCATAGGACAGAGGATAAAAGTAGTCATATTAATAGCAAGCAGTTTTGCATATGAGTAATCTGCCAAGAACCTTACCACTAATATTGCTGTAGAATAGCCTCAGCAGCAAAGAATAGTCATCACACCAGGTGACTGCAGATTTCTTTCTGCTATGAATGCCAAGATCTCAAAGCCACTTCTATTTTGCTATGGCAAAGAAGACAGTGAAGGCTGCACTTGAATTTGATGCTGTGGAATCCTTCAAAGTTTGCTTAAAGAAGAAGACAATCTATCTTTAGGAGAATAATTAAGGCTAATAACCACTTATTAGTAACTGTTGATACCAACAAAAAAGGAACAAAACCAGAAATGGTAAAGTGGTGCTAGGTATTTAAACCATTGAACTGGATCAGGGATTTATCCATTTAAACTAAGGTACGACCTTTCTAAAGATGTTCTATATCAGGTGCTATCTAGGATGTGAGAAAAAAACCTACAGTAGACTGGTACAGTACAAGGCTTGGATATATTTTTCTTTCGAAGATCTTATCCTATGAGATTAAAACAGGTTTTGTTTATAAAAGTTCAATCTTAATATAACATCCTTCCTGGATTAGCTCAATTCTGTCCATATATATATCTGAGTTCAGAGTCAGCAATTCTTTGACTTACAGCTGAAAAAAAAAAAAAAAAAGCAAAAGAAATCTTACAAAAAACCAGTATTGTTTACAAGACTGTCGTAACCAAGAAGTTCTGCGTCATTCATTCCTCTGCCTTCAAAAATAATTCTTTGCCTGCCAGTAAACACAGATCTTTTTCTGTTGCTGGAATAATAAGGAAAAAGTAGAGTAAATCTTATTTTGTTACCCATTTTAAAAAAATGAGACCCTGTAGCTATTAGTTGTCTTTCAACCTTTTCCCCAGCTAATGCTAGTTCTAGCAACAGTGCAAACAAAGTAGCCCTTTTCAACTTTTAATGAAAACAAGAAGTAGCTGATATAGTTAAGGCAAAGCTTGTAATACGTCAAGACATCTCATACAAAAGATTTTTTCTGTTTATGGTTTTATGTTAGCTTTGCAATCTTATCAACTTGGACAGTGCTGAATTGTCAATCAGAGCTTCTATAGCCTGCTGTGACTCTCCCTCTTATTACCCATCTGATCTCAATCAGTTAATTTTCTTATGTGTCTCTGTTACTAGTTTTAATTTCTTTAATTTGTTCACTTTCTGTATTTATATTGGTATTGGTTATTTTTAAAAATTATTATTGATCGCAGGGTTGTATTCTTATTGACATTCTTGTCATCTTCTTTAGAAACATGCCTGAGCTCAGTAAAAAGGATGGTATGTATGACACTTTAGCAGAGATCATAAATTTACCTCAAACCAGCAGTTAAATGCAGTAGAACTAGGGGAAACGTGACTCTGATTAGATGGTTAAAGAGATCATAACTGTTAAAGCTTTACTGTTTTCCATTTGAAGTATGTGTAGGAGCTTAATCAAAACCTGCCACTTCATTTTTTTCCCCTCAAATTTTCCCAGAAGCTTTGTTTTAAAAAAATTTAAAATCAATATTCTGAGAATTTTCACTAGGTTTCTTTCTCACTATGCTTGCCTCTCTTTTGGCCACTCAGTGAAACCAGAATGAATAACATCTAATTTCAGGGTTGTTTTCTCTAAGAAGTAGTTTCCTTATTTTTTCCTCCTTCCTTACCTAGTTTTTCATAACATCCTCATGGAGAAAATTGAATGGAATAGGCAATAAAAAAAGCAGTGTACAAAGACATCTCCTCCATTTTCTTTATTACACTCATTTTATTAACTGTAGCAGCAAGAGAGTTTCTAAAAATATCTAATACACAAGCAATAAAATAATAACCCCATCGCTCTGTTATTATAAGAAAAATAAAGATCTGCACTGATTGCTAGTAGTATCTCTGGAAGATTAATGAGCATAATTTTCTTACTAAAAATACACTTACAAATTATTTTCAGAATCTTTGATATCATTTTGTATAATGGGAATCAGCAGAAAATTTTCAAAGGTATTGGTAGATTTTGTTGATATTTGTTTATTTACAAAATTTTTACTTACTTTTTAGTGAAGACATAAACTGATTTACAGACACAACTGATTCTAGGCCAGTTTTTCTTTTTTTTTTTTTTCTTTTTTCTTTGAAGACTTGATTCCAGCTGTGCTTGCCTTAGATTAGAATGACCTTGACATTGTTTCTGTTAATGTTTTACTTTTATACTTCTGTTCATGAGATATGTTAGAAAGAAGATTTATTCACTAGGAAAAAAAAATAAATGTGGTTACCTCACTCCTTGTTTTCATAACCGTCCTTAATAATCTTTCAGAGGATACTTTTTCCCAGTAGGCCATGTTGCACTATTGCTTTGATATGTTGTCAGTAACTTTATGTTTTGATTCTCCTCTGTTATGCGAAGAAAGCTTCTGAGCATACACACAATTTTCTTTGATATTGCCCTAAGCAACTGGAGGCTTTTAAAGGAGCTCAATAGCTGAAAAAAAAAAATAAAAATTAAGGGACAATTCCGTGGCAATTCTGTTTCTGTAAAAGAGAAAGAAGCATACAGGTACTGAAATGACAATGGCAGAACAGTTCCAGCAGACACTGGTGACATTCAAATCCATGGAAGCACAAAGATATCTGTTGAATTTCAGCATCATAATGTGAATAATATGTTAGTAAAGAAGGGGAAAATTAAATAAAAACCAAAAAATCTAAAGAAAAGCAATGATCAAATGTCCACAGAAAGATTTGAAAAAGCACCAGAGAGCACTGCACAGACTTGGCACAGATACAACCAAAAGAAAGAATGGGGAAGAAGGGAAAGGTATTGTGACTATAACCAATATAACAGTTTGTCTGTTGTTAAGAGTTGGTGAGAAACAGCATGTTTCTTTTCTTTTAAGTCATTCTCTTAAAATAATTAACATAATTATTCAGAGAAATTGAGTTGAATCCTGAAAGATTATTCAGAATGATGAAGCAGTTTTGAAAGTGAGAGTTACAAACCTAGTGAAAGAATAAAAATACCCATTTTTAGATATCTGGAAATGTATCTGTAAAATGAGTCTAATTAATGAATATGTAAAAAATGAGACAGGACTTAATGCACTTTGCACAGGAGCCAATTCTCCCATCCCTTCTGGAGTTCAACAAGAAGATACACTGGTTAGCTTCTCCTCAGAAATATAAATGTGTTTGAGTATGTATGATTAAAAATATACATGTATATGTTTGTTCAGATCTGGTCATTAGAAAAGCTAATCCAATTGAAAATGTCAATCTAATTTTATCCATGATTTCAATAGGGACAATATTGGACTCTTGATAACCAACTACCACCGAGCAACCAAAGTGCTGGCACACAGAAAGCATGTGAAATTGCACATCTGATCTCCAGTTTTTTGTCTATGATAGTGGAGTTCTTGTGTGTTATCAGGCAGGCCTGCACATTTTGTAAGATGCTTTCAAAAATCTCTCCCTGAAGATAAGTGATGAAATCCACTTTAAGAGAAAGAGATACACACTTTCATATACACAAAAGGGGAGAAAATTCAGAACATAAATATTAAACAAAGACAACTTGAATGATTTTCCTGCTTTATGAGTAAATACCATTATACAACATTACAAACTTCAACTGATTCTGCAGTGGAACACCTATAATCAAAAAGCAGAAATCCCTTTATTATCATCCCCAAGTAAGAGGACATGACAGGTATTACATTAATAAAAAGGATGAGAAAATTAATCCTGAAATGATTCACATAGAGTAGTATGAATGTGTTTTACAGCATGTACTATGTCCAAAGTATTTGATAGGGAAAAGATAACATATAATAAAAGAAAAAAATTAATGTTCATATGAAGACTGCTGAGCAAGAAACTTGTGATTATTATAAATTATAATAACAGACAATAAAAACCCCTAGAATTATTATATTAATGCATTACATACCAATGAGAAATAATGTATATTCTTTCTCCCACTTAATGATGAACTAATAATTGCAGAGAAACGATCTTTTGGGGAGTGTTGGTGGTTACACAGAAATAACATGCATTTTTCACATCATAAAAAGAAAAAAGAGAAAAAAAAAAAATGACATTAACATGTTTCTTATCCTGAAGGAAAAGGAGATGAGTGAGTGTCGAAAAGATAGCAGAAACACCACTTTGGTAAAGCACAGCAATGATAATTCTCAGAAATGGTTTAGTTTAATAACAGCAAGCAAAGTCTTTCACATCTTGTAACACACTAAGAGATCCCTGAGGATAATTTAACATGTGGCTACATCACACAGCAGACATGCATGAACTGGAAGGGTACAGAACCTGAGGCCCTTCTGCTTTTGGATCACAGTTTTCTCTCCCCTCTGAAATAGTAACTGACTGGAAAGATAACCGTCATCTTAAAAAGGGAATGGTCAGGTTTACAACCATACATTTCCATGTCTATTGCATCTTTTTGCACAGGTATTTGACCATGGAATATAAAATAATAACCACAACATTTGAAATGAATATGTTTGTATTTTAAAAACCTTTAACTGGTATTGAGACAAAAATAATTTTTCCTCTAACAATCAGTATCTTCAAAACTTGGTTAATGAAAGACTGTTGTCTCTCATGTTCTTTTTTCCAAAATAGTCCATGTTGTAAAACAACAAAAAAAAGCAGTTTTATTTCTTCTACAGTTTTAACTTAAAATACAGTGTATTGCTGATGAAAATAAAATAAAATAAATGTTTTGGCCAGATAAATAAGCTTAATAAGATTAATAATAAATACAGCAACCACCTCATAACATTAAGATTATTTTGAGGCACACTCAAGCATCTCAAACCTCTATCATCTAAGTATCTTCTGCAGTGAGCCAGAAATTGCCAAATACAGGTAATTGTGAACCAACTAGGAAAAAAGAGATGGCAAAGTATTGATTCCTTACAGTGGATACCCCATGCATTAGTTTGTTTCTTTCTTTCTTTCTTTATTTTCCTCGGAGGGATTTCTAATTAAAGCCTGTTCTCTCCCTAACAACGAGTCATGACATAAAATCTTGACTTCGCATTTTGTCTTTTAAGGAGAGGTTTAACATCAGTGAACTTCACTTTGATCACAAACCTATGTTGACTTTCTTATTTAGACACAAATCCTCTTCCTTTTCAGCTCTTCATTATTTCTGGTAACTAATTTTCTTTCCTATAAACTCAAATTTCCATTAAATATTTTACTTCTATTCAACTACTCAATCTTTCCCTTCAGCTGCTCAGAAATTTGCAATCTTCCTCACAGAAAAAGCTCTACAATACCTGGCGGGTTCCTGCTTCCTTTCTCATCACTCCATTCACGTAACCATTCCTCCTTCATTTTTCTATTGGAGTCATCCATTTTTCCTTTTCCCTGGCTTACTGTGTCTATTTTCAGAGGTGCAAAGGAACAGTACAGAGAATTAGAAAACAGTAGAAACTTCTGAAAACAGAATATATCTATTGAACAAAGGTAAAAGTTTGACTTCTGTGGGTTACTTGCTTGGTTTAGAAGATTAAAAAAGACAGAGTTCGGCAATTGACACAAAAATATGTAATTTCAGGGGCTGGAGAAAAAAGCTTTCATTACACTTATTTAATGTCATGACTTTGTGTACTGGCCTCTTTTAACTGCTTCTCTTCTGTTACATACAATCCATTAAACTGCCTTTATATTATTACTTATGCTTACACAATATATTGCTTATACCACAGCACATTAAAGATTTTCTGAATTATTTTTTGTCTTGGCTTGTTTCCTGTTGCAGTCAGATTTAATAACCAGTACTCAGGGGCCTGGACCAGATCATCCCATGCAACAGGTGGGCTACAGAAACACATCTTACATGTGAAACTAAAACTCTATTATAGTCTAACTGATATCCTGACAGTCTAATCAAAGAATTATTGTTATCGCAGGTCCAATCATCAGAGAAAAGGAAAGGAATTTAAAAAAATAGCACTAGAGAAAGTATCAATGATAGTAACAGCTGAAATTGTTATCCATACACTTCCTAGAGTCTTTCTTTTTTGGTAACATGCTCACCCTTGCCCTGCTACTCTGGGTCCTAAAGAATGTTTTGTTCTAGGGGAAGGAGAACAGCAGTGTGTGTCTGGAGTCCTTTGCAGGAAAGAATACAGTGTTGGTTGTGGGAGTTTCTTCTTATCCTTGAAGAGTCTGATGATGATGCTAAGTTCTCTCTTCTTGTACTGACTCTGCTTAGGGTCATATTTGTATTTATTTATGTATACTAATCACCATTCATCAATTACTTGTCATTAGCAAATGCAACCTTGTAAACCAAATAAAAGCAGTTTAGGGATAAGCTATGAAGAAAAGGTAACTAAACGTGCATAGCTCATCTCTAAAACTGTTGCTGCTTAGTTTGCAAGGTTTCATTTACCAGTGACAAGTAACTGGCCATTGGTGATTAGTGCTTATACCCTTTGTGTCCTATTAGCATTCTGTGCATGCACTTTCAGGGCTTTTGCTGTCACATTGGGCCTGCATTTTTGGAGGGTCTTATTAGCCATCTCCCACTTTTCTCTAGAAGCCTTCATATTGTTTTTTCCTGATAATATAACTAATGTTGTATTAGTGTAAGCTAGTCAGACACGCATGCTTGTTTTAGGTCATTGAATAGTTTGTTGTTTAAAAATAATGGTTTATTAAAAGACATATAGGTATGTGTATATGTATAAACATACACAGAGATAAAAAGCATTGATAACTCCTTGTTATTACCAGCTGCTACTTATAAAAATATACTTTATTGAATGACTCAACAATGGTTTACACTTTGGGTCAAGTGCACTCTAGGATACATGCAAAGTTGTAGTCTTCAAAGAGTCCCACTAGCAACATCCCAACTGCACTTTATGACAAGATCCAACTATGTACCATCTCCATACATTCCCTGACACACACATGAAGAGAGAGTTAAAGAGCATTGTGATAGGGTCAGGATGTCAGGATGACTGGGAAACAAGATGCCATAACCTGGTAACTGTGTTACCTGCGGTTTCTAGACATCTCCATACACAAGAGCCTCCAAACTACAAGTGTTTCTATTTGTCACTCCCCTTTCTGAAAGAACTGGTGGAATATTTTAGCATGAGTAATGAATTTTCTCAGTCAATTATTAGGTAATTCTCTTTTTAAACACCTGCATAGCTAGTTAAATAAACAATTTACCCTTTTTTTTGCATACAGCAAATTATTTCTTCATTAATACAGTTTTCCATCATCCAGCCAAATCCAGCTGATTCATTCATAAATATGAATGTAAACAGAATCTTATTCACCAGGCTTTCTACGGAAGCAGAAAGATTAGAATAACCAACTTCTAGCTCAAATATACAAATCTCAAGATAAATTTAATTTCACAGAAGATCCACTTACATAAATCCCTGAGAGTAAAGTAATCATTGGTTGGATTGTATTTTTTAAGGTGGAATTGAAAGTCACTATTTGGGGTTTTTTGTTGTTGTTTTATTTTATTTGCTGTTGCTTACCTCTTTAAGCACAGGTTGAACTATCCTCTTTCTGGCTGGTAATTAACAAGACTTCTTTCACATCATAAGATATGGCTGACAAGACTACAGACATCTGAACAGATATATTTTCTGAGTCATTTGAAGCATAAATTAGTTCAGCTAGTCCTATGCATTTGAGATTTGGTTTAGCTGACCTCTAGGCATTTCAGTGATTGCATAGGATGCTCCACCATAACAAGCCTTTCAAGATGAAAGAGCTACTGTTCAGTTTGTCATTTTAATTCCATAATGTGAATTAAAAGATTACTTCTTTAAAAGTTATGTTATATCAAACTGTCTTAATAACATAGACCAATGAGTCATTTTGAGTACTAGTAAAATGTTATGCAATCATGCATATGAATCTTTAGATAATATTTACCATAGGTCTTTAACTTTGGTATTCCTCAGTGCTAAAACATTAGTTATGTAACAGGAACCTTGTAAGGCAAAAGCACAAGTTTAATTTTTTGCCTCTTAACAAGTGTTTGTTTATCAAAGGGCACCTACTTATTTGTGGAAAGCCACAGGGAAGATTTCTAGTTTGTTTAAATTAAGATCTGAAATATTTTATCTATGTTAGAAAAGCTGATGATCCAATAATGTTGAGATGTTCAACAAATCAGTCACATCTCTTATTACAGTAAAAATCTTGTTATGGGAAAAAGGGAGCACACCTATGCAGAAATAAGAATTTGTTGTTAATTTAAGTTTTAGCGGTATAATCAAAGTACATACTTAATATTTTTAGTCTAGTTACAATGTCGTTAACACTAATAGTATAAACTATGTTATTATTACAGAAAAGCCTCATAAATAGTATAAGCTGAATTTTTACACATGCATTTTCTAGCATCTGTTTGGTTTGTTTGGAGTAATGCACACAATTCTAATGCTGCTTTCAGTCCTGAGGTCAATAAGTATAGCTTGCCACAAGAATGAGGAAGTTGGGGAAGTTCAGCATGTCATCATCATCTTGAGTTCTTCATTAGAGGAAAATTATTTTAATGTTGGAGTTTTCTTTTTCCTTAATCCAGTTCATTAAAAAAATTCTTTTTTTTACTGATTTCCCCATTAAAGTCTGATTATTTTCATCCATAACATTGAAGTTACATGATATATATTCTCCAGCCAATTAATATAAAGGGTTAATACTTTTTATTTATTGATTGCATACTTTTATTTGACTTCTGTATTCACACAGTTAAGTTTAAACTAGTCAGCTGGATAATAGTCACCTGACCACTAGACAGTTGCTACAACAGCTAAAACAGGCTAAAACCTGCTCAGGCCAAGACAAATCCAGACAAGTTCTGAGATCCTGCACTGTCAGGTCAAGGCAAAGCCTATGGACTTTTCCAAGTAGTGGCAAAATCATACTTTCTGGTCTACAGTCTAAACTGGACTAAAAGCTGGAGGAGGGGGAGTGAGGTATGGGATGTTTTGATTTTTATTATTTTAAGATAAGAAATGTTAGTTAACTTCAACAATAAATTAATGAAAGTAAATGAGAATTAGATGGAACTGCTTAACAAAGTTTAATATTGAAAACCAAGAAAATACCTCACGCAAACTGGTACTTAACCACGGGGCACTTGAATTCACTTGATTTACCCTTTCTGAGTACAGTAATGAGACCTCTTTCCAACCATGTCCACTCTTT
>NW_009619037.1:11920-23479 GCF_000690535.1 Cariama cristata | reverse complement strand
CCATAAAGCATGGGAGTGGTCCACCACTCACTCCCATGCAGATTTGTTAGGAATTTTCTGCCTGAGTTCCCTGAGCAGCCTGATTCTTGGATTATATTGAACACATTACAGAAATATCAGGTACCTCCCTAAAAGCAGTTGTGTCCATTTTCCCACCTTTGTCATAATAGACTGATGTTATAATACTTACTGAGAATCCAGGAACAAATAGGAATTAAATGGCACTGTAAACCTGAGCATAATCCATATCTCCCTTGGCAATTCATTAAATATGTGCCCTGTTGTTAAACATGCTGCATACAATGTCTAGGTTTCAACACCAAGAAAGAAAATACAGTAGGAGACAGAGAGAAAGAGCTAGAATTTATTTAATTTCCTAGAGAAAAGATAAGTCACACTTCAAACATTCTGTATTCTACCTATATACTGCAGGATTGAATTTGAGTTTTACCCAATACCTGGTTTACATAAAATGAAAGCCAGGTCGTACAGTAGGACCTGGCGAACCGCCTGAATGTAAGCTCACATCCAAATATCAGCTTCTTAAACCAGAGGACCTTGAATTTTTTTTTTACATCATTAGTTGCATTCAACAAAGAAGAAAGGGGTTGTTCCTTCTTCCTATAGCCAATAGCTTGAAATTAGGGTGCTGCCTTTTAGGTGGAAATTGTGGGTATGAGAAGAACAAAGAAACCAGGTAACCAGTTTTCTGTCTTTTCTTTAGGAAGTTTAGAATATATAATATTGTTTAAAAAGAAGAATAAACTTTACATGAACTTTAATATAGTTCTTAGGGATAGTCTAATAATCAATTACTGTCACTGATAAATGGTTAAGAACACGCAAAATAGGGTCATAATTTTGTTCAGAGATGTTGTATATTGTGGCACATATTACTGAGCTAAAGTAACAGTGGACAGGTTTATGCAGTCAATCTGAGTAGAGTTTCTAATGACACCTTTTGCACATTGCAAGTTTTAATTAATTTTTTTTGCATTATTTTTAGGATTTCCTACCTTTAAAGTGTGTCCTTTCACTATGTCTGTGCCTCTTCTGTACTTTTTCACATCCACGTTAGTCTTTTGTATCTTCTTGTAAATTATTGTCCAGGTACAATACAAAGGCAACCAACAGATAACCAAGAAAGTCAGACATTTTGTCGAATAAACTAAAGTTTCATAGCCAAAAAGTTATTCTGTAGGATGAACTATATACTTCTCACAATATATTTAATACATCATTTTTTCAGTTAAAGTCAAAGTATACAAGAAGAGAAAGTTCTATTTTCTGTATTTATTTAGGAGGAGGCAGAAAAGTATCAGGATACTTTTATTTAGCATTAACAATAGGTATACATATGGACTATTTTCATTGTCTTAAACAACAATATTTTAACAAAGTTTTATTACAACTTTTAGTCACAGAAATTTATCATCTAATCTGATATATGTTACTACCAAGGCATATGGTCTACAGAAGGAATATGCAGTAGAACAAAGTGTTCATACAAGTCTGTAGCAAAATATTGACTTCAATTTGCAGAAGACTTCACAACAGTACATCATCACTGTGTTTCTGGTAAAAGCTTTGAAAACATTCAGTAAAAGAAGGATCTGTAAGACAAATACTGACTTTCTCTCTCTTTTGGGTTTTTTCCTTCCTCACCCCTCCCCTCACACCCATCCCACCTAATTTGGCTGCTCGGCTGTAAAAGCCTTAACTGATGTTCTTTCATCATGTGAAATGAACAGATGGATTGGATCTTGTCAAACAGAGATAAGAGCAAGGAAGATAACAATGGAAACATAGAAGGGATGTTTCCTTCCATGGATAAGTAAACTCAAAATTATACAGAAACAACACAGCTAATGAATTTATGGTATACAGCTTTCCTGTCCAATCCATCTATGTTGTTCTTGTATTGTTATTGATAATTGTACATAAAGATATATTTTGTATTCCGTTATCGAAATAAAATTAAACTCTTTTCTTCATTGCATACATGTTGTTCTAAGGGTATGGGCGTATGTGAAGTCAGTGTTTTTATTACCTTCACACACATCTCTTCATGAACACTTAATGCATATGATGAAATGATTACTTAGTTATTAATCAGTTCTTCATAAAATAATAAATTATTTCTAATGAGTTGGAACATTGAAATAAGCAAAATCAAGATTTCCACAGATAGTCTGCTCAGGTATAGTGGAAATCATCTTTCTGACAACCACAGCCTCTATGTTCTTTAAAAACATTTGTATTTAGACATTCACCCTCTTTGATTTCCAGAAACGTACATATAAGATATTACTGAGCTTAATCATATGACAATCTAGTCTAAAAAAGCAGACACCTCACTGATTAGTTCTGCTCTCTTCACAGCACTTTCAATAGCAGAGGAAGACTACTGAGCAATCCCTTCCATTAAAGGAAAGCTGTAAGTTTCTTTATATCTATTACAGATTAGATTTTACAGTAATTTAGCCAATTGCCTGCTAAAATTGAACACAAAAACATCTTTTCTCACTAGGCTTACATTATATAAGTTAGTGTAAGAGAGATATTAATGGAGTCTTTTTTTCCTGATGTATTTTGTTGAGCTATCCTTGACATTGGGTTGTTAAAAATGTTCAACTATGGCTCCCAGATACAGTTTTTAATCCCTTAATTTAGCTCTTTTGGAAGTTGATGCAATATATATATATAAAAATTCAAACTCCCAAATCTTCTTGTATAATTATACAAGCCTTGTATCAGAATTATGATAAGCTATGGAAGCAGCTGAAAATTTCTAGAGAATCTGGCTGACAAATAGTTAATAGTACCTGAATACCTTGCCCCTTAAAATTTTGTTTTGAGGTAAAGAAATTTTACTTTTTTGGTGTTATTTACTTCAATTATATTTGTGTCTATTTTTCCTCATGTTATATAACATAAATTTCTCTTATATTTGTAGTTAATAAAGAGAGGAACAGCAATGAAATTGATAAAAGAGTCCTCCAGTGCACATAGAGACACACATGCACATTGGTAATTACATACTTCTATAAGCTATAGAAGACCCTAAAAATAGTACACCAGAGGTGGGATTCACCTCACTGAACTCTACTATCCTACAGTATAGAAATCCCCATCTGAGTTGGCAGTTTAACCTTCCATTTAATTTGGCCTATTTTAGTTACCTATTTTAAGATGACATGAACTGAACCCTAGTACACCCACCTGAAAGCCAGTTACCTTGAAGATGTATTAGAGGTACACAGGGAAGCAGACACTCAACTGGGGCAACACGACTGAAAATTAGGTAGGCGAAAATGAGAAGTGCATGAATTACTTTAATAGAGCCAGGATGTTAGTTTGCCACATACAATGCCTTAAGTAATACCTCATTTAGTTTTACGTAAAAATTGGATTAAACTTGCCTCCCCCCACTCTTAAATTTCCACTGTAATGCATACTTATGCAGATTCTTGTAAATTTGATTAGGACAGATGAGTTTTCAGTCTATATTCTGTGTATTTGTTTTTCAGATTATTTTTTAAATGTATACATATTAGGGACAAATTACAAACAATGTTTGTTTGTCCAGGGTAACCAGGGAATACAGGAGATGTCCCAGTTATCCTCGTTTGTCTAGGGTAATTGGTGAATACAGGAGATGTTCTGGTATACCAGAGAAAAATTTTCAAGGAGCTCTTTTGTCTTGAATTTTTCACCTCAGGAAGATGTTTACTGTCTCTGCTTTCCATACTTGCACACAGCTCTGGCTCTAGCTCCAATGTTTTCATTTCTCTGATTCATTGGAAAACACAAAAAATATTTAATGTCATCTGCATCATGTTGACAGGTAACATAATCCTCAGTACTCGGTCTTATGTAGCACATATCTGACATCTAACACAACAGAAGAAGTTATATGCTTACTATATGTCTGTTTATAAGAGATCTATCCACTATGATGGGATATTTGAATAACAAAAAATATCATCACTTTTGTCTGTCTCCTCTCTTTTTGTTAGCTGTAGATCTATTTTGTTGCATTTATATTGAGATCCTACCCAAGAGAATATGAATTTAGCAGAATATTGATTATGAAATATTACTGTTGGTGCTCATGTAGTGCTTATCTACAGAAAATTCTCGTTTGGGAGGTAGAAAGTTTAGTCTCACCTGACACTAGCTGCCAAAAGGTGGATATCTTATACAAGTCATTTAGGGTGGGTTGAATTACCTTTCAAAGGTGCTTATCTTTCTCTACCAACTATGTAGGAACCTGAAGTGACTTGCATAATCCAGGCTCCTACCTTTTAGTTCATTAAAATTTGTTTCAAATGAATTTCACTGAAATACAGCTCTTAAATCAAAAGGGCAGAAATTGTTCCTACTTATGTTTGTGAAGTGCCAAGCATGTTTTTAATGCAACTATTGAACAAAGTAAATGATGTAAATTTTCATTATTATCTTTATTATTATTAATATAAAAAGTTAAGATATATTTGGAAAAGTTTCAGTAGTGCAGAAAATGTATATTTAAATAATGTATCAAATGATAGGTAAATTTGATGCAAATAAAAAAGTTTATTAATTGTGTATTGTTATTTATTGGTTAACAACAGGGATTTCACAGCTGATGTATAATTTTATACACAAGAAAGCAAAGACATTTTAACTGTTTGTGGTGGCTCAGCTTTGGCTAACAGTCAAATTCCCATCCAACTGATCCTTCCCTCCCTCTCCTCCACATGGTAGGGTCAGAAAATAGAATGGGAAAGGTCATGTGTTGACATAAAGACAGGGAGATTGCTTATTAGTTGTCCTTAAAGGCAAAACAAACTCTACTTGGGGAAAATAAATTTAATTTATTGTCAATTACAATGCATTTGGAATGGGAGAAACAAGGGGGAATATAACAATAACACCTTTCATCTTCCTCCTTCCCATGCTCAACTTCACTCTTTCTCTCCCAACACCTCTCCCAACAGAGGCCATCTCTGCAGTCCTCCGCTGCCAACACCTTGACATCTGTACTCAATATACTGTTATTTCACTCCCTGTTTGATTTGTTTTCCTATTTTTATTCTTCTCAAAGAATGGATAATGAAGGCCTTCTGGGAACTAGGTCCTGATGCTTCTATTTTAACATGCACAATACATAGAATTGTAAGTAAAATATGAAAATAAGAAAAATAGAAAATCCCTTCACTCTTCCTATTCAACATTTTCTGTTCAGCACTGTGAATTTTATGAAGATTAATACTGGCTCCTAATACTGGCTCTGATGTGCACCTGCAGCTTTAGGTGATCTTTGCATGCCTACAAGGAAAGATTTACCTTCCTGAGAAGGAATGAAAAGACAAAAGTGATGTTGATTCATATTCAGGCATGAGTGGTGCATGGCAAGTTCGCTAATGACAACCAGTACACTGGATAGTATTCCCAGAAGAAACAAGAATGTATTCTTATGCTGCGTGCATGGAAAGCAGCATCGGACTGAAACTATTTTCTCAGTTTGCTCATCTTAGGATTTGTGAGTTGCTGACATAATTTTCCATTAGCCTCATCAATTTTATTTATTTATTACTCTGATGTTATATGTCATCAGAAATCTTTATTATTCCCAGGATGCTGATACAGTAAAGTGAAGATGAAATAAAGGGTCTAAGTTTGCATTCCAAAGTTTAAGCTTATACAGTAATATAACTTTTAATGTTTTTCATAGGCATGTTGAGGCTACTTATTTCTGTCAAAAGGTTAGGAGACCTGCCACTCAAATGTCACATGTAATTTCCCAGCATGGGTTTAAAGAAACAGAAGGACAACAACAGTCAATACTATCTTAATTTTGGAAATTATAAATTTCAGCCACAGTTCTTATCAATAGCATTTTCAAATAGAAAAACATCAGTAACTGTATTTTCCTATTCTTTACTTCCAGAAATGTCTTAGTAATTTCAGTTATTTAATTGTCAATTCACAGAGTCTGAAGTAGTGGTGCAAAACATGATGCAAATCACCTTCATAGGTAATTGAAAGATACACAGAAAAAAAAACCAAAACAGTTTAACACAGCATTTTATATATAATTTATCATTATTCTCAATCAATGTTCTATAAGAATAATATTTTCCTCCATTTCTGGCTCCTTCTAAGCTTTGAGGTTTGCCATGTTCTTGTGCAGACTGATGTCACTGTCTAATTTATATGATTGCAACAGGATGATAGTACAGACATTTTCTACAGGTTTTAAGATGACACAAACACAGTAACTTGACACAGCCTTTTAAGTTCTCTGTTGTGCCATTCAAAAACATGAAATCCAAATTGCAAGTTTGTGTTACTTCAGCACAAAGTATATCATGTTTGGGTCAGAAAACTATTTCAGTAATGACTTCTGAAGGTGATTTCTTTTAATGAAAGGTGTAATACGCCTGATTGTATTCTTACTTCTCCAATATTTGCATTTGTTCTTTATTTTTAATAGAGTTTTTCTTTTATCATTGTTCAAGACATGTAAGCTTTATAAAACTGTAAAGTTGTAATTCTAATGCACTTCACAGAATATTTATTTATGGAATTTTTCTTTTCTACCTAAAATTACGCAAAAACATAAGAATTCATAGTTATTGAAATGGTTAATGCTGTATCAGAATAATACTGAAACCAAATCAAACATGTAAGGAAATACAGTTACTTCTAAAAGCAGATTGCAAAGAGACTACCTAGCAGAAATATCAGACATAAAAATGTACTGCTTAAATATGTTATTCAATTGTGTAAAAACTGATTTAGCTGTTGAATTCTAACTAAATTTCAATACATTGTTTCTAAATCAAAATTAGTGGTAAAATAAATAAAACACTTTGATATCTTTATAAAATTTTTTTTTTAAATTCCAAACCTAAAAGGAAAGTATTTTGTACAGGAGATATTTCTGGAATATTGGATCAGCTAGGAATGTAAGGTAATCCTTATCATTATATACCACATTCATTTAGCCTGATTTAAAATTCCCTTTGAAACTGAATGCCCATTAGAGGTAATCAAAATGATGCTTGAGTAAGTTGTTCAGGACTGGGATGATCACAGTTTGCTGCCAGTGGTTTTAAGTTGTGCAAGCAGTAGAATGATAAAATATAATCTGTGTCAGAGTAGAAATGTGTGAGTATTCACAAAGAAAGACTGCTTCCTTCTACCTGTCTCCAAGATAAACCTTCAAATGCAAGGAAAAAGGCACAGCTCCCTGGGGCCTGCAGTGAGATATAAGTAGCAAGACTGAAAGAGAAAAACAATCAGTTTGAAATACAAAAGTTTAAAGGCATTATTATGTCACCCTTCAAGGTGGGAACATAATTTGCACATGAAAATAGGGACATATCTGAAACTAAGTTAATGCAAGTGTGATAAAATTTGCTCAAGTGAACAAGTAGAGAAAACATCAAGGAGAAACCTCTAGAACCTTTTTCTAGTGGTAATGCAGAAAGAAAAAAAATTTTTTTTTTTTTTTTAATAGACTGATTGATTGTATCTGTATTTTACATGAAAAGCATCTTGAGGCTCCAAGACTAGCTTCCTGATCAAATTCATCTTGTATTCTCACAGCCTGGCTTTAGACACTCAAGGACACTACCTAGAGTACTTTAAAGTTCTCTTAGGCAAATGTACTTCACAGGTTAACATACCATTGAACATACGCAGATGGTATGTTATACACACACAAGTGGTGTACTGATGAGAAGCAGTCATCAAGATAGGATGTGATCACAAAGCAGATGGAAATGCATGGTTTGAAAAATACCTCTCAACTGAGCACAACTGCGCACCTGCTCCTGAGTTTGCTGTAACAGGACATAAACTAAATATATTTGTCATTCTTTGACTTTGAATTTAACTGAAATGGAGCTAGGAGATTTTTTTATTCCTTTAGAAAAGGTAGAATTTGGTTTTACATTTGTACACAATTCATCTACTGCATAACAGCATATCGTATGGGTGCAGTGCATCGTTGCGTACCAGCTAGCTGATAATTACATTTGGTACTGTGAAATGCAAAACTCACATAACATGAAGTGTTATCAGCTGGTGCCTGACTGGCTTAATCACTTTGTCTTCTAAAGAGTTTACACTGATTTCTGAAGACACTTTAAAATCCCACTTTAAGACATATTGTCTCAGTGTTGTTTATGCCCTTTGTCAGTTTATGTTATTCCCCGACTCCTTACTATCGTTGCTGCAATTCTGGTTGACAGCAGTGATATTTGTTTCTCATGGAGCACACAACCGGTCCAGGAAGTTGCATCTTAGGTCAAGTCCCCAGTGCTCTTACTATGCTCTAATTCTGGAAGTAATCCAAGAAAAAAATGATCTCAGTCAAGATTTACTGAAATACTGATCACTATTTTTCAGTTTACAGTAGCCAGTATTTCAGCAACTTCTTACATTATGATTACATTTTCAGAAGCATTGGAAAAATGACAGTATTTTAAAACTAAGTGTACATGAGATTCATTTCACCTGTGCCTTTGCAAAAAAAACTATGAAATAATCACCTATCTTCAGTATAAAACTCCCATTAAAAATCTGTGACAGCATAGTCCAGCTTCCCTAATGAAAACAGAAAGTATCTTCTGTACCATTTCTCTCTCTGGGATACATTATGTATCTCAATACTCTGTACTTCTAAGAAAAATATTTTATAAAAATAAAAATTGTTTAAAATGAAATGCGGTCAGTGCTATCCTTCTTAGCCTCTCTCTCTCGCTCTTCTTCTTTTTTTTTTTTTTTTTTTTTTTTCCCCTCCGTTTGTGTACTGGTTTGGGCTGGAATAGAGTTAGTTTTCTTCATAGTAGCTTCTATAGTGCTAGTTTGGATTTGTGACCAAAACTGTGTTGATAACACAGGAATGTTTTAGCTATTGCTGAGCAGGGCTTACACATCAAGGTCTTTTCTGCTTCTTATGCTGCTCCACCAGTAATTAGGCTGGGGGTGCACAAAAATCTGGGAAGGGATGCAGTTGGGACAGCAGACCCCAGTTGACCAAAGGGATATCCCATACCATATGTATGACATTGTGCTCAGCAATAAAAGTTGGGGGAAGAAGGAGGGACATTTGGAGTTATGACGTTTGTCTACCCAGATAACCATCGTGTGTGATGGAGCCCTGCCTTCCTGGTGGTGGCTGAACACCTGCCTGCCGATGGGAAATAGGAAATGAATTTCTTATTTTGTTTTGCTTGCATGTGTAGCTTTTGCTTTACCTATTAAACTATCTTTATCTCGACCCATGGGTTTTCCCACTTTTATCCTGATTCTCTCCTCCATCCTGCTGTGAGGCAGTGACTAAGTGGCTGTGTGAGGCTTAACTGCCTGCTGGGGTTAAACCATTACAACTAGACAAGGGTTTTGTACAGTTTCCAGAAAGGTAGTTGAACATTGGCAAGGTCTAATGAAGTCAAGGACATAATCTTAGATCCTCTATAGTAATAACATGGAGATATTGATTAGTCATAAGGATATACGCTCCGTTTAGCTGAAATGTCATTGCCTTTTATTGATGCCTGCCTTTAAGCAACTTGTCAGACTACCTGACATGACAATGTTATTTGTATATTCAAATAGAAACAGGGACTTGTTTTAGTCTACAATCGGCTCAAAGTCTTCTGTCAAAATAAGGATTTGGACAAATATGCAGTGACCAAAAGTAAACCATACAGACTGCTCCAGGTTTTGCTATGGATACAATGAACTCATGCAGGAGTTTACACAGCCATCTCTTGGCACCACAAACTTGCCAGAGGCAAATTTGAGTACAGCGATTATTATAGCTAATGTCTGAAAGGGGAGTTAAGACAGCGATCAAGTAACCAATGCTTGCCTGGAGATGTGTGAATGTAATGTCTAACAGTAGTACGAAGAAGTAGATAACTGTATCTGGAGATTAGAACCTGGAAGTAACATGAAGAAGGAGCCAGTAACAAAAGATAAAAGACATAATGACTTGAAATAATTCAAAGTAATATCTGATTGCAAAACTGATGTAGCGCTCAGACCAAAACACTGGTGATATAAAGCTGTCATGGTAAAGCAAAGTTAATGTATACATTTGTATGTGTGTGTTTGAGAGAGAGAGAGAGAGATGGTGAGTGAGGCATGTGACAGTATAGAGGTATTCTCCAAAGGGCCTATAGGAACAGGGGCCAGTGGCCTGACTCTACTGCCGAGAGATTGTCTCAGAGGAGGAAACCTTATCCCACATAAAGGAAGTATTGAAGCCTCATGTATTGTGTTATTATCAATTGTTGTTGTCGTCGTTTAAGTAGTATTTTGTTCAGTAGAACTACTTTAGCTTTTCCTTGGAGTTTTTGCTTCTGAATTTCAACAAGGCCAAGTGTAAGCTCCTGCACCTAGGTCAGGGCAATCCCAAACATGGATACAGGCTGGGCAATGAGTGGATTAAAAACAGTCCTTCAGACAATGTCTTGGGGGTATTGGTGGATGAAAAACTGAACATGAGTTGGCAATGTGTCCTGAGCTGCAGCAAAAGAAGTGTGATACAAGAAAGAAATGTTTTACAAGGAGGGTGGTGAAACACTGGAACAGGTTTCCCAGAGAGGTGGCAGATGCCCCATCCCTGGAAACATTCAAGGTCAGGTTGGAGAGGGCTCTGAGCAACCTGATCTAGTTGAAGATGTCCCTGGTCATGGCAGGGGCGTTGGACTAGATGACCTTTAAAGGTCCCTTCCAACCCAAAGCATTCTATGATTCTATAAGCAGTGCCAGCAGGTCAAGGGAGGTGATTCTTCCCCTCTATTCTGCTCTCATGAGACCTCAACTGAACAACTCTGTTCAGCTCTGGGGCCCCCAGGACAAGAAAGACATGGATCTGCTCGAGTGGGTCCAGAGGAGGGCCATGAAGATGACCAGGGGGCTGGAACATCTCCCCTATAAAGACAGGCTGAGGTTGTTCAGCCTAGAGAAGAGAACAGTCCTGGTAGACCTTATAGCTGCCTTCCATTGTTTTTTCAGCATTTCTGCAAAGCCAAATTATCATCATCATTTGTTCATCACAATTTGATGATAATTTCCTACTCACAGTCAAGCTTATTAGATAGTTTTAATATTTCAAATCACAATGTGGCACAGTTATAAAACTCAAACCTTTCAAAATTCTAATAATATTTAATTTATTTCATTTAGATATAGCTAAATTTTTAAACTAAATTTGTAATTTCAACACAATGCAATCTGTCTGAAAAATCTTGTTTTCCTTAAAATAAAGTCAAATGTAATTATTTATGTTAATACTCTATAATTCTTTATTAAATAAATCACACATAATTTCCATAGTTTTACCTAGAAACTGGTACCAACCTATCCAAGTGTTAGCTTGATCAGCTCACCGGAATTTTTGATTAGTAGCACATTATTAGCAGCACATTATTAGCAACATGTGGTCCCAGATGTGTGATGCAGGAATGTTGTTTCTATTCTGGCTTACTTGGCAAGATTTTACAGATGCATTGGATTATATAGCAAGCTCAGGGTCTATTTATGTTTGTAACT
>NW_009619037.1:8212-11889 GCF_000690535.1 Cariama cristata | reverse complement strand
GACACAAGCTCTTCATTCACTGAACATTTCTTCAGCTTTTCTATAGTTCCCTGAACCTGCTTCATGGGACAGACATAGAAGTCCCATGTTCTCAGGATATATTGGAAAAAAGACATAAATTGCCAGTGTCACAGAAGGGGAGTGGTCAACAGGTCTAGCAGCAGAGGGATCTGTGTAAGGTCTGTTCTCCATACCTATGCTCAGTAGTTTTAAGCAATTTGAGGCTTTCTAGCTTTAACTATATTTACCTATACCAGGAGTTCCTACAACCCTTGATCAAAAGACTAATGTACTTAAGAAAAGTGTGATTTGGGATATCTGTAATTAAAAGCATAGATATGCGCTGCACACCTTAGACACCATTTGTCCCCCTTTTTGAAGCAAATGGATACCCATGAAACTTTAATATATTTTCTATGAAAATTAATAATTTACTTACTTATTTTTAAAAGCTTAACACTAAGCAAAACTGCCTAAAAAACATATAAACAGAACATTCGCAGTAAGGAACATTCAAATTTTAAATTATTTCTGTGTCAGTATATTGTCACAATTTGCTGCATGTTTTCTGATGCTGGTAAACTTACTTTTCCATTTGACTATGGTATTTTTCTCTCACATGAGTAATGCAAGTGAGAAAGCGATGAGCCATCTATTTTGGCTCAATACCAAGCCTTGAGAATTTGTGCTTCATGTCTGACAGCTTTAATAGAAGTTGGACTGGATCCAATCTTATACACTAAAAAAAAAACAAAAACCAAACTTTTTTTTTGCTAGAGTTAACACTCACAAAAGCACTGTGTGAGCACTATGGTTAACATTATTGGTCAGTGACATCTTAATTTTAGCCATAGATCTAGAAGCAGCAGCAGTTCCAATTTTGCCATTTGGCCCAGACTCTTTATTCTGGGGAGAAAAAAAAAGCTCATAAAATTCAGAGGTGCTGAGCTGTCTCAAGGGTGTTCAGCACATGATCTCTTTTATGAAATTGTTAATAGAAATGCTAATTAAAAGAATGACTCTGTATCAACAAGTCAAATAAATTCTAGATTATATAACTCCATCAATAACACTTTTTTGCCAACTCCAAAATATTTTAATCTAGAAATTAGCTGTGTTGGCTCATCTTTCTCATGGCAACTCACTCCATGACAGGTGGTTCGTAAGAAAGAAATCTGATGCAAGCTCCAGAGAGCAGAATTAAGTATTCCTGCACATGATACAGCAAAGTAATAGAATGACAACATTGTTTCAAGCTTCTGTACAATTTTTAAAGATTACATCATATTAAGGCAATTGAGGGGCAAGGAGTGCATGGAAAATAGCGATAGAAGAACAGAAAATGCTCAGAAATAAATGTTTGTTGCTGATACAAATATAGGTTACAGATGTATTCAAAAACCTAGAAGTTGTACCTGTCTTTGACTCTTCATGTCAAACAGAAAATGATTGTTTCAAATACAGACACCAATTCACTGTTTTACCCTCCCTCCTGATATCTCTCTAACTTATCTCAGCTGAATATCAACTAACTCAGCCTTTTCAGTTTCCAAACTCGATTAGAAAGTAAGGACCAGACATTTAAAGACATGTGAATGGGAGTTAGCCTTCACAATATGTTTTATAATCTGGCCTAAAAGATCAAATAAAAGGTTGTTCTGGCAGACTAACGGCCACAAGTTAGATTCCTTAGCTGAAAGTGCTGTTGAAAAAATCATGGGCCTTCTTTCATTACAAAAGGAAAGTAGGTACTCAAGTGCCAAATAATGTGAATGCATGACATCCAGTTCAGTAGGCAGAAGGATGTCTCTGTTAGTTAGTAAGGAATTGTGAAGAAAACAGTGTGAAAACTTAGATATCTAGCTGTAGTGCTTGGTTGTACATGGAGGGCTGTGTCTCCATAAATAAAAGCAGAAAGAGGGCCAAGGCCTAATTCTAAGATTCAAGGCCAAATGTCACCATCTAATTGGTGTTCACACTTAGCTTAGCTCTAGATGTCTCCAGAACTGCTTTATCCTGAAGAGATCTATAGGACAACCAGGGAATAACTAAAAATTAACATGATTTGTGATTGGCAACAATATTCAGCCAGTGTGCAAGAAGCGGCTGTTGTTCAACAAATGATTTAATACAAGAACTAGGTGAAACTCATAAAAACTATCAGGAGAACTGTTTAGAGCAGATGAAAGCAAGTATTTTTTTACAAGCAGGTACTGCATTTTGAGAAAATTCACAGAAAGCACATCAGACAGATATTATCAGTCAGTTCAAAAAGGAATTAGACAACGTATGGGACTAAAGATCCATAAAAGGGGACTAAAAGGACTAGGCAGGAACATACCTTCTAATATTCCCAGTGCAATTCTGGACGCTAGAGGGATATGACAAAAAGTCTGTTCTTCTAGTATCAGGCTTGGACACATTTCAGTCCCCTTATCTTCACAGCACAGTGAAGTTCACAATTCTTTTTATATACACAGTAAGTACGGATATCAATGTGAACTATCATATAGCATATGTCAATATAGTGTGTGAAGGTCTCTAATTCAGACAAGAAATCTCTTACCCTTATGCATATTTTTTTCTGTTACAGCTCTACTTTCCAATACTAAGAGTATTCCTGTTCATGATTTTCTTATTTCTCATTATACTCTTTTCTTTCCACTTTCTACGCTTTCCATTTTCCTTCTTTCTTACTCCTATTATGTTATAACACAAGATGTATGAAGAGGAAATTCAAATTATAATTGCTCAGCAGTGGCAATTTGTGATGAAGGTGTCATCTGGCATGGAGGACAAGAAGACCCAACTGCAGAAGGGATTAAACTGACTGTCAGCAGTAATGCCAAAGACAGAAGGACTCTCTGTAAAGGAGGGAAGTTTCCCTTGGTGATGAGATAAGGAATAACCTCAACATTGTCTTGTAACCATCCTGGAATGGGAGCGCTCAGGGGCCACCTTTGGGCAGCAGAGCCAGTGCTGCAGGATGGACCGAAGGACAGCCTGAGACTCCTCATGCAACACTCACAGGATCAGTGCTGGTGTAAACATATATAAGGAATTAACTCTTTGCAGACTCCTTGTAGAACCATTTATGGTGGTAGGACTTTGTGCAATACACTGTTGCTTTGTTTGTTTGTTTGTTTTGTTTCTAATATATAAGCACAAACATGTGGTTCATTTTCCTCAAGGGGTACAATAAAAATTCCCCAACATGTATCTTTCTCTATCTCCATGATTCTTTCCTTTTTCCCCCTATGCTTGGCACCGTATATTCGGCACACCTTGAATCCTATGTTCAGTTTTGGGCCCCTCACTACAAGACAGACATTGAGCTGCTGGAGCGTGTCCAGAGAAGGGCAACAAAGCTGGTGAAGAGTCTGGAGCACAAGTCTGATGGGGAGTGGCTGAGGGAGCTGGCGTTTTTTAGCCTGGAGAAAAGGAGGGGAGACCTTATCGCTCTTTACAACAACTTGAAAGGAGGCAGTATTTATCGCTCTCTACAACAACTTGAAAGGAGGCAGTATCGAGGTGGGGGTCGGTTTCTTCTCCCAAGTAACCCATGATAGGACAAGAGGAAATGGCCTCAAGTTGCAGCAGGGGAGGTTTAGATTGGATATTAGGAAGAACTTCTTCACTGAAAGGGTTGTCAGGCACTGGAAGAGGCTGCCCAGGGA
>NW_009619037.1:0-8187 GCF_000690535.1 Cariama cristata | reverse complement strand
GCATTTAAAAGATGTGTAGACGTGGTGCTTAGGGACATGGTTTAGTGGTGGTCTTGACCATGCTAAGTTTGTGGTTGGATTTGGTGATCTTAAAGGTCCTTCCCAACCTAAAGGATTCTACGATTCTATGATTTCCTCTCCTCAAGCTAACCTATTCTGAACTAGGATGCTGGAAGCAAATAATAGCTCTCCTTTCAATTTTTATCAGAGCCTGTGCATGTTCCAAAGTTAGTCCCATCTTTGAAAAAATCTAATATTAATCATATTCATAACAAAAAACATTTTAAAGAGTGATATTTTAGTTTTGACATAAAAATTAATCTAACTTTTACTGTATTTCAAAGCCATTTAACTACAACATGTTATTAGTTAACTCACCCTATTTGTGGTTTTGTTTCTTAAATTAGGATTATTTGGTCAAAGATAACATGAAATTCTGAGATTATATTAAGAACAGCTAAAGAATTTGTCATGAATTATGATCCAGAAACACAAATGACTCCTAGAAACACACTGACTTGTGTTAACTATGTGTTATTTTTCTCTTTTTCTTCTGCTGTGGTTGTAATTCTAAAGAACATTAATATCATTGAATCTGTAGGCTCTGTTCCTTAGGTTTGAAAGATTCACTTTACGTTACCTAAGTTTCCACCTATGCTTGTTCTTTTAGTAATTTTCAAACCATGAACAAAAGAAAACTTTTCATATGAGTTCTCTTACAGTTGCCCAGGGGAATACTAGTACCAGTTTCCTCAGGAAGGCAAATGTTATACAATGATGTAGCAAGAGTGCTACATGCTACCTGTTCACTTGTCTCTTTCTTCTCTCCTCTTTTTTTTTTTTCCCCTTCCTTCTGTCTGTGTATGTACATGTTTGCCTTCTACATTTTTTTTGTTGTGTTTGTCTATGCATGCTTGGTGGCAATGTCCTAATCAATCAGTCATTCTGGAAGTAAAATAAGTACGTTCCAAAGGTATTCTTATTGGTATTTCTGTCATTCAGAATACAGACTTGGTTTTGGACTATTGCACTTACAAATAGACAAATTTAAATTAATAAAGGTTCAATTGGGTAAACACTGCCTTTAATCGTATTACTTCATAAGCAATAAAAAACCACTAGATATTGCTCATTTTTTGCCTAGTGGATAAGCCAGAAAGAGGCAACTTTCTAAAGTTATGCAAACAATTTAATTATTTTTGTTGTAGCAAATTTGTATAAATGCTAGCAGTAGTTTTATTGCTAACTGCATGTATTTATGCAACCGAATTCCACTACCTTTTCTGCTGAATCCAATTGTCTCAGGCTTTATCGTATTTATTATGTTTGTGCTGCCCAATCATGTGCGGACATTTGTTCAGGCCTTCTGAATACTCACAAATTACAAACCAACGTGCCATACCAGAAGCCATGAACTATGGAGACTAAACACTCCAGTTCTTGCTTTGTTTCACAGCTGTCTACCCCAAAATAAGTCCATACACAAAGGTTCAGAACATGGACACTTTTCTCATATTTTCTTTTCTTTACTTTAATCACTTTCCAGTTTTATATTTTCATCTGAGCTTTAAGGTATTGCAGACAAGAATGTGTTTTCCTAGGGTATTATAACTTTGAATTGGATGATTTTCTTTGAGTGTTGTCTCGATATGTATGACAGCACTAACAACAGTGATTCTCTCTCTTTTTCTGCTGTCACTCAAAAATACAATATGAAAATACCAGTTACATATCTGTTTTCCCTTTGATTACATAAGATAAAAATGGATGGAAGAGCATAGATTTATACTTATATGAAGTTGGATTGATGAATAACAGTCAATTATGTGGTATTAATCTTCCTTAAAATCTTAAGGGCATTTAATTCCTTATAATTATGTAAATGCAGACTTTTGAATGTGTATCTCTTAATTATCACATTATGTATAGTTTATTGCAATTTGATTATAAGGGTGCAGTCCTTGTAGACAACAGAAAGGTAGGGCTTGGTCAATAAAGGGTTCTGCTGCTCTTTTACTGAGTTTGAAACTGTAATTTCAAGCTTACCATTTTTCAGATTCTCCAGCAAATATGATAGATAACTGAAAGTCATACTCAGAAGATTTAGCTTGTTTTTTTTGATTTAGCACTTTAAAAGCTCCGTGAACAGCTGCATCATAGCTTCCTGAAAAGTTCTCTAATTTGTTCCAAATTATCACAATTAAGAAAGGACTTTATATCTTACAATATTATTTGAAAGCTCCATTTGGATTCATAGTAATCTGCCTTGACATTTTCAACTTTGATAGTTGTAGAGCATTTCTTTCATGTTGAAGTAGTAAAACTGTATGGTAATTGATCATTGTTTGTACTGCTGTACTTAGAAACAATTCACTGCCACCATTATAATCCTAATATTTCTATGGCTGTATAATTTATCCATGAATTTTTGCCTTGGGCTAAAACTTGGCATGCAAATTGTGTGTCCATTTTTAGATATATGAGCCTGAAAAAAAAAATTACTGCCGTTATACACTTTTTTTGCCCTTATATTTGATAACTAGAAATAAGTTAATGCCTGACATTTACAAAACTGAAATGCACTTATGGCTCTGGTACCAAATCCCATGAAAGGATGCAATCAGAAACTCTATATTTTCAAGACAGCATGCATAAAAACATGTGCACTCTTTATTATGTACTGCTCCCACTGTGTGAAAAATAGACTTAGTCCATGCATGATGCTGCATGCAAATGTGGCTGGTAAGCATATAAACAGTACTCTGGTTATTTGAAGACTGGAGTCTTCATCTGCTGCACTCTATAATGATACCTAGTAATTTTCAGTACCACTGCTCTAAAAATGCACAATAACAAACATTATCAGCAGAGTACTGATGTTGAAAGTTAATTATGGCACAGAGTTGCAACATCAGAAGACTCATATTTTTATCATACTGATGTTGAATCAATGACTTCCTAATACAACATAGATTCTAGGTGGTCTGTTATGTCAAAATATTCCAGTTTTCTAGAAAGGATCACAATATCTTCTAAATACATGTCACAATGCAGAAAGTGAAAAACAAGAAATAGTTTGAATTGCAAAATAAATCATTTACTAAACTACCACAGACACTTGTGTGCTGAATTGTCCTCCAAACACCAGTGATCTCACTGCAGGAGCACTCTGCTGCAAAGCCTACAGGTACTTCATTTCTTGTGCCAAAGGTTTTGAAACGCATAAATATACTGACCACTGATTAACTTGATGTATATATCACATTAAAAGCCAGCTACAGACTAAAGATAGTAAATATCAGCATAAAGGAAAACAAAAAAGAGGTAAGAATGTGAGCACTTGACTAGTGCTTTTATAAGTTTATTGGAAGCATTTTTGTGATTTTGAGTTTCACACTGTCTCTCCAAAAAAAGCACTTTATAAGTGAGATACACTGGGTTTTCCATTAGCCTTTGGCAGTTGGTATATTTATCTCAAAATTAAAGATAAATCAGCAACTGCAAAGTTCAGTTTCCTTGTGTCAGAATAGTTGTTATCCTGTTCAATGTGATTTTTTAATGTATGTTTAAAAAATAATTTCTAACTTGGGATAAAGCAGCAAAAGATCACATTTACCTGTTTGGATACTATCCTCCAAATTGGTGTCTTATGTCAAACACTAACCATAAACAGATGCTTAAGGAAGAACAATGATGAGGCAAGCATATATAGTAGTGCTTATTCTTCCTGCCTCACATTATTTTCACCTCATGGGGAGTCCTGAGGCTGATTAGTTGTACTTATTGAGAAATTCTCATCAGAGCTCTCTTTAAGTACTTTTTCAATGCCTCTTTGAACTCATAAATTCTTTGTATCCACATCTTTTGGCAAGGAGAGTATCTCTTGCATGAGTAATGACTTCCTCTACTTCGTATGTTCCTAAATCTTACTAACTTCTTGCATCCTCTTAGAAAAGCTAATAAATTGCCCTGTCCACTA
Source organism: Cariama cristata (assembly GCF_000690535.1). Classification (NCBI taxonomy): domain Eukaryota; kingdom Metazoa; phylum Chordata; class Aves; order Cariamiformes; family Cariamidae; genus Cariama; species Cariama cristata. The sequence continues at coordinate 4,208 of NW_009619037.1, read as the reverse complement.
CGTTTATGTCATTCATGATTTTATAGGCTGCTACTATATTCATCCCTATTTTTTTTTTCAGGCAGAAGTATCCCACTATACTGTCATTCAGATGCTATTGCCCAGTTTTGGACATCCTTTTTGTTCTTCTCTGAACATTTGCCAGTTGAAGTTGCTCCTTTTGAGATGAAGAGAGAAAACTATCTCGTATTATAGATGTAAGCAAACCAAAGTAAGAAGTTAAACTGCAAAATTTTGTATTACTGATGTTTTGTAAGGAAATTACTTTGCTTTGAAGAAAGCCTAAAATATTTAATTTGTTGAGAAGGGTTAGTGCCAGTTGTAGGTGATAACACTTTCTTTCTTTTTTTTTTTTCTTTTTACCTTTACATAACATTATTTCCTGTAACGATTTCTACAAAACATTAAAAAGTACAGTATGTGCAAAGCATTTCATACTGTCACACACAAAATCCTTATCTCTAAAATGGAGACACATGGATATGACGAGTGGACCACTCAGTAGATAAGCAATTGGTTGGATGGTCACATTCAAAGGGTTGCAGTCAATAGCTCAACATCTGGATGGAGACCAGTGATGAGTGGTTTCCCTCAGGGGTCTGTATTGGGACCAGTATTATTTAATATCTTTGTCAGTGACATGGACAGCGAGATTCAGTGCAGTCTCAGCAAGTTTGTACATGAGACCAAGCTGAGTGGTGTGGTTGATACTCTAGAGGGAAGGGATGTCATCCAGAGGGACCTTGACAGGCTAGAGAGGTGGGCCTGTGCGAACCTTATGAAATTCAACGGGGCCAAGTGTAAGCTCCTGTGCCTAGGTCGGGGCAATCTCAAACATGGATACAGGCTGGGCGACGAGTGGATTAAAACCAGCCCTGTAGACAATGACTTGGGGGTATTAGTGGATGAAAAACTGAATATGAGCCAGCAATGTGTACTCGCAGCCCAGAAAGCCAATCATGTCCTGGGCTGCAGCAAAAGAAGTGTGGTCAGCAGGTCTAGGGAGGTGATTCTCCCTCTCTACTCTGCTCTAGTGAGGCCTCAACGGAAATACTATGTTCAGCTCTGGAGCCCCCAGTACAAGACAGGCATGGACCTGCTCTAGTGGGTCCAGAGGAGGGCCCAGTGGAGGGCCACAACGATGATCAGGGGGCTGGAGCACCTTCCCTATGAGGACAAGCTTAGAAGGTTGGGGTTGCTCAGGCTAGAGAAAAGAAGGGTCCATGGAGACCTTCTAGTAGCCTTCCAGTACTTAAAGGGGCCCTACAGGAAAGATGGGGAGGGATTCTATATTAGGGAATGCGGTAATAGGAACAGGGGTAACGGTTTTAAACTGAAATAGGGTAGATTTAGATTAGGTATCAGGAAGAACTTTTTTACTGTGAGGGTAGTGAGGCACTGGAACAGGTTGTCCAGAGGAGTTGTGGATGCTCTCTTCCTGGTAGTGTTCAAGGCCAAGTTGGATGAGGCTTTGAGCAACCTGGTCTATTGGAAGGAGTCCCTGCCTATGGTAGGGGGTTTGGAACTAGACGATCTTTAAGGTCCCTTCCAACAAAACCATTCTATTATTCTATGATTTTTTTGATTCTATGATTCTACTCACTACTACAAAGTTATGGGCAATTTTTTAGTTATCTACCGGACTTCATTTGTCACTTCAGTGAATCAAATCCTTCAAAAGTACATGAGGACATTTACTTTAACATCTACTCAGTAATAACATGTGCTATGATTCTGTGCTATTTCTTTCAAATATGAAAATTTATTAATAAAAGAAATAGAAACAAAGTGCGCCAAGAACTCAAACCCATTCTCTTTAATAAAAGACAATTTAAAATTACTGAAGCATCTAATAAGCACTTCATATTTGAAGTGATCAAGTTTACGGAACAAGAAGTGAGATTTAATTTACTTGTACTGCTTTAAATTTATAGGTCTTGTGGTGAAAATGAAAGGATCATAAGATTACACAGAATCACAGAATCACTGAATCGAAGAACAGTTGAGGTTGGAAGGAACCTCTGAACGTCATCTTGTTCAAGTGCCCCTGCTCAAGGAAGGTCACCTAAAACCAGTTGCCTAGGACCATCTCCAGATGGCTTTTGAACATCTCCAAGAACAGAGACTCCACAACATCTCGGGGCAACCTGTCCCAGTGTTCAGTTACCCTAACAGTTAAAAAGTGTTTCCTGATGTTCAGAAGGACCACACCGTGTGTTTCAGTTTATGCCATTGCCTCTTGTCCTGTTACTGGGCACCACTGAAGAAAGCCTGGCTCTGTCTTCTTCACACCCTCCCTTCAGGTATTTATAGACATTGACAAGATCCCCTCAAGCCTTCTCTTTTCTAGGCTAAATGGTCCCAGTTCTCTCAGCCTTTCCTCAAAGAAGAGGTGTTCTACTACCTTCACCATCTTAGTGGCCTTTTGCTGGCCTCTCTGCAGTATGCCCATGTCGTTCTCGTACTGAGAAACCCAAAACTTGACACAGGACTCCAGGTGTGATCTCACCAGAGCTGAATAAAGGGAAAGGATCACTTCCCTCAACCTGCTGGCAATACTTTGCCTAACGCAGCTCAGGATGCCATTAGCCTTCTTTGATGCAAGGGCATGTTGCTGGCTCATGTTCAACCTGCTCTCCATCAGAATCCCCAAGTCTTTTTCTGCCAAGTTGCTTTCCAGTTGGGTGGCCCCAGCATATGTTGATGCATGGAGGTGTTCTTCCCCAGGTGCAGGAGTTTGCAATTATTGATGGAGAAGTTCATGTTCATGAGGTTCCTGTTGGCCCATTTCTCCAACCTCTCGAGGTCCATCTGGATGGCAGCATAACCCTCCAGTGTAGCAGCTGCTCCTCCCAGTTTGCTGTCATCTGCAAATCTGCTGAGGGTACACTCCACACCATCATCCAGATCTTTAATCATGTGGTTAGCCAGCACTGGACCCATTATTGATCCCTGGAGTACATCGCTGATTACTGGCCTCCAACTAGACTTTGTTCTACTGATTACCACTGTTATGGTCCAGCCATTCAGCCTGTTTTCAATGCACCGCACTGTATGCTCATGCAGTCCGTACATCAACATCTTCTCTATGAGGATCTTGTGGGAGACAGTGTCAAAGGTCTTACTGAAATTCAGGTAGACTATATTCTCTGTTCTCACCTCATCTATTCGGTCAGTTATTCCATCATAGAAGTTTATGAAGTTGGCCAAGTATGACTCCCCCTTGGTGAAGCCATGCTGACTACCTCTGATGAATTTCTTGTTCTTAATGTGCCTAGAAATGGTTTCCAGGATTAGCTGCTCTACCATGTTCCCAAGTATTGAGGTGAGGTTCACTGACCTGTAGTTCCCCGGGTCCTCCTTCTTGCAATTCTTCAAGATAGGAGTGGCATTTGCTTTCTTCCAGTGTTTGGGCACTTCTCCCAGTCACCATGATCAATCAAAGGTTATTGAGAATGGCCTGACAATGACATCTGCCAGTTTCCTCAACACTTGTGGGTGCATCTGTATTGTGTTTGTGTGGCCTGTGATGGCCCATGGACTTATGGATTTCCAGGATGCTTAAGTATTCCTTGACTTGATCCTTTTCCACCAAGGGTACATCTTCCTTGCTCCATCATTTCCCCCTGGTCTCTGGGATCTGTGATTCCTGAAGACCAGTCTTGCTAGTAAAGATTGGCAAAGGTGGCATTTAATACCTCAGCCTTTTCCATGTCCTGTGTAACCAGGTCCCCCATTTTATTGAGCAATGGAACCACATTTTTTCTGGTCTTCTTCTTCTCTCCTATGTACTTACAGGAACCCTTCTTGTTTCTTTAGGCCCATTCAAAAAGAAGCACTGTGTTTAACTACTGGTAAAAGGAAAAAAATGAAATGTAGAGAAGAAATCACTTGGAATTTAGCCATAATTGCAATTCTACTGTCATAATAACATCTAGAACCCCAATAAGAGATTTAAAGTAGATGATGTTGCTCATACATGCATAAGCCATGCATCTGTGATTGTAAGGGATATAGTTTAAATATTACTTACATTTAGCTTCTTTTATTGTGGGGTGAAAACAGTACAGAAGATGAAATCAATAGCTCATCCTTTACTCTGAATGATGCGTGTCATGTGAAAGATGGTGATCAGACGGTTATCTTGTAGAATTTATATTATCATGGAAATACCCAGTATATTATTTCACTGTCAGTACTGCCAAAAA
>NW_009619036.1:0-11051 GCF_000690535.1 Cariama cristata | reverse complement strand
TGGAAAACAGTATCTTCAGATATAAGCAGAAGACTATTATGTTTGTTCTGTGCAGGATTATTATTGGGAATGAGTGAAAATGGGAGGATCATATCAGGGCTCAGGGTGAATTTGTCTATCAAAAATCATAAATCTGTGAGATTATTCACTAGTGTTAGCAGAATCCTGCAAGGAAATCAGCCCAATTCCCCTTTTCCCACCTCTCTTGTTAAACTATTAGAATGCGCTTAATCAAGATTTAATCCTCTCTGCCGTTAAAACAATTATTTCCAGTTATGGATAAGTACTTTACTATGGCAAAGGCGATAAACAAGTACATGACATGGAAAGGATTAAATTTATGTCATTGAGAGACGTGGATGACCCTTTAGTGGGAAGGAGGAATGGCGGTAGGAAAGGGGTTAATGGGAAGGAAAGCAATTGGCATTCAGTAATTCCTGTCGCCTGGCTTACACGGTACAATATGCATCTCCTACGCACCAGACTTGAACTAGAGCTTGCCACCAAGGAAGAGTAATATTGCTGGCAAGAGGAAGAAGGGACCAAGTGTTAAACACATCTTGGGGCTCCCTTGAGCTTATGAAAGGCCGTCTGTTGCCCTCTAGTGTTGACCACCCCAGCTCCTCCGGAGGGCGATGAGAGAGCCGCCCCGGGAGTGCGGGGGGGGACGGGACACACTGTACCCCCATGTGGCTGTACCCGGGGCTTCCAGTGGCACCAGGTGTACAAGGGACCGAGAAAGCTACTTGGCTGCGTTACTCTTCTTATGTTGTCGTGGATGTGACTGTGTAAACAGGAACTGAGCATAAAGACAAATACGAGGTGTGCCATGCTTGCTGGAAGAAATTACCCAAATGCTGTCATGGGCTTAGGTAAATTTGTAGCAGCCAAGTGAGTGCAAGCTCTTAAATATAGTCCTTCTTACAGCAACAGCTGAGTATGTACTGAGATGCATAGCAAAACGATGTGGGAAAGTTTACTAAATATATGCCTGATTTAATTTGGCTTCTAGCTGGCATCAAAAGCCAAGGTAAACTAGACAGCTGGTTTGATTTCACTGAAACTTTTACTGTGACTGTATAGGGTGAGGTGTTAAAAAGCCTTTCTTTCTGCAGCACAGGTTCAGTTCAAGCCACTTGAACTGAAGTTTTTCAGTATGCAGTTGAGTGATATCTTCTGCATTTTCCTTGGCTTCTGTGTCCTCCCTTCAACGGGAGGACATAGTGTGTAAACAGATTTACAGAAACTTCTTACAGGGCTGAAATACTGATATGTGAGCTCTGAAATGTCCTCTATGCACAGAAATCAGAAGAGATCTGAGTTACTGAAGTGGATGATGAGGCTAGGCTCAGGCCACAGCCAAGAACTGAAAACATCTGAAGTTTTTTAGGTTGCTAGCAGAAATCCCAATGTGGTGTATATCATGTGCTTTTCTTCCACTCACAGTTAAGTAGTCCTTTAAGAAGTCTTGCTTCTTCATAATCTTGAAAAAATCCACAAGTGTGTGTGTGCGCCTATGTAATGGGCTTTTTGTGTGTGTGTGTGAACTGCCACTTGAGATGCTGTGCTGTGCTCACGGGATGTCTTGCTCAGGCAAGACGCTATGTGTTCTGTTTCCTCTTTACCCCATTCGTGCAATGGTAGCCAGGATAGTTACAAGGGGACCTGTGGTGTGGTGTGCATTGCTGGCCAAGCTGTAGTTCTCTGCTGATGTCTGTTTCGATTCTAAACACTCTGTTACCTGGATGCAGATCAAACTTTGTATGTTATGTGATCAGAAAAAGGCTTCTTTTTTTGTCTTATGGTTGAGGGCAGTGGGTGGGGATTATTAAGATATGTCCAAAGTGACAGTTTAACACAAGCTGGATCTTTAAAAGCTGACAAGTGCACCAAATTCAGATACTTACTGAGATATGATCAAACTTCACTTGGGGGGGAATCCAAACAACAACAACAAAAAAAACAAACCCACAAAATTAGTCCCTTGCATGTCACTTCTCTCATGTGCTATTAAATTATGATATTGATATATATTGTCGTCCTAAACTATTCTTTCTGTTGAAGAAGAGTTTGTTTTTTTTAAAAAAAAAAAACACCACAAAAAACAACTTAAACTGTAGTGCCAAGTCCTACCTGTGGGCTAGAGTTACTATTCATAGTGTTTAAAATAAGTCTTTTGATTTCTCTAAGTGGATGTTAAACTGGCTTCAAAGACTTTAAGATGACAAAGATTCTTGTGCCTTAGAGAAAATGTGTTCATCGAAGAGATGTGACGGGAATCTGTGACAGTCAGCGTAGGCAGTCCCTGAGCTATTGCTGTTTCAGCGACTGTGCTGATGAGGAAGCAGCAACATTCATAGCAATGGCATTCAGTAGCTACCTCAAGGACATTTAGCAGTAGCTCCTGAGGGGACCGTAAGTCTTGGGCAGCTGGGCAGGTTTTTACTAAGTGTGCAATGACCTTTCTGAAATAGTGGAGAGAATGGTAAGTGTGAGGATGAGCTGCCTTTCCTGACTATGAAGGTTATTCTGTGCCCAAGAGACTGCTCAGCAGAGCTTTTCCAGTGGTGCTATAGCTTGTAAGTTTGTTTTTTATTGAATATATAGCAGATCCAAAGTGGTGATGCAGCGATCTTATGTGCTCTCAGGCCTGGAGTTCAGGATGCAAGGTTGGTTTGTAATTTCAGGGCCATGTGCACATAACCCTTCTGGTAAACTGGAAACTAGAGATTAGGTAAACTGGGAGACTTGTAGGTCCTAATGTGAGCAGAACATAAAATTCAGAAGCTGAAATGGACCTTTCCTCAAACATAATGGCTATCCCTTCCTGAAAACTTTATGCTGTGTTGGAAGACCCTTACTTTTTAGTTCTTCGAACAATTTGTCTTCATGGATCAGATGAGTAACCAAACCTGGACTGCGTCCAGTGCTATGTGAGGGTTAAAGCCACCACCAGATTAATTTGCTTCTGTAGTGGGCAACCAAGCTACTGATACAGAAAAGTTTGGATGAAAGGCTGGGAAAGATACTAGTGGCAGAAATATGCAATTATTCTTTATTTTTAATGTATTTTTGTGAGGAAAAACCCTTGAGAGAAGTGAATTTGTATCCTAAAGGCAGTCCTTTGTCACCCCTTGAGAGAGGTGTAGACACTGCATTCCTAACTCTCACTGTGAAATAGTCCTGAAACTACTTCAGTTATTCATTGTCTACAGGAGATTAGTGTTCAGGGTGTATGCAAAATAGACACCTAATGAAATATCAAGAACTAAGTCCTCAAATTCTGATGATTCATTTTTCTTGAAGGGTGGGGCTTTTTTTTAATAAGTACAAGATGAACATGGTACTTGTAGATCAAGGAAAACTGTGTTGTGTGTCTGTCAGCATTTTTTTTTTTTTTTTTAATTGCAGTCCCTGGAGAATGAATCCCAGAACTGAACACACAAAACCTGGAAAATATCTGCTTTAACCAATGCAGTAAAATATACAGTATAGTCACTGCCATAGCGGATTCAATAGGGAAACTGATATGAAGCTTTATGGTTTTGCTGGTGTTATCTGTTTATGAGCAGTTGTACCAATGAAGGGAACACAATAAAGCTCTTAGCTTCATGGAAGACTCTTAAAAGGTGCTGAAATTTATTTTCTTTATATTAATCCATTTATACTGGTTTACGATGCTGGAGAGGCTATTGGACGATATAACCCCTCCCCCCCAAGATCAACAGAGTTTCGTCAGAATTGAATTCTGGATTTTATAGCTTGCTAATACAGGCAGTGATGGCACTGATGTCTACTTTATTGCAGGCAGCAGAAGCCTGAGGGTGTGTGTGAGTTCCCAACTTGTAGTGAACTCAGTGCTGCATGGCTGTGGCCATATTGCCCGTGTTTACTATACCTTGAACATGCATTATGATCCCATGGCAGTTTGGTGTTGCAGAAGTAATCTTGGTGCCATTTCACAGTGAAAGGGCTTGTCTTTGGCATAACAGCCTGATACAAGTATCTCAAACTATCCCATGATTTTAGTGTGAACAGGGAACCTGTACATGCTCTGTATTACAGTACATGGCCTTAAGAAGTGCATACTTGAAAAATAAGTCTTCATAGCACTGGTTTTGCATAGTTAGTGATAGTTTTATAGTGATTCACACATTTGACTTACAGACATTACTGATTCTGGCAGAATCATGAGTAAATGCTGAGCACTTGCTTTGGTACCTGAATGTGTCCTATGACTAAAGGCACAGAAATAAGAGAGGCTATCATGGCTTTATTGTCTCTTAAAGTGGCAAAGTGAAAAGTTCCCCTCCTATGAGGAAGCTTCAGAGTTAGAAAACATGGTTATCCCACAGAATAATGTATTGGTAAGCAATTATGCTTACTCTTCCATCACAATGTTTAGGAAAGCTAAAGTATTCTGATGTTGTTGGCTTAGCAGTTCACAAGAGTAATGAAATCTGAATGTTAATGGCGATGGCCTTGGTAACAGTTTGAATACTCCTTTTTGATTTTTAATGTCTGATGAGGAAAGTGTCTTTTCTTTGACCAGGCAAGTATTATAGCTTGCATTTTGGTGCAAATAATTAAAAATGATAAAAGGAAACCCGAAGAGCAGGATCAAAAGACTCCAAGTGGCAAAGGAGTGTTTACACAGTGCAACTTTGCCAAAAGACTCATTTTGAAAGAACGTTGCTATCTGCCTACCTATCTGGACACCGATGAAACTCCCAACTGATCCTCTTACAACAGTGACAGAGAAAGGGTAGTGATGAATGCATGTGATAAACATGCAGGGAATGGAGGCAATGGCAGATCCTGCCCCCAGGTATTCCTTAGGTAGTAATCTGCAAAAGGAGAATAACTTCAAGATGAGAGATTCTGTCAGATTGACTTCAATGCGCTTTTTAACTTCAAATTATTCTTATTAAAACTTTTCTGCTAAGGATTTAGCTTATCTTCAGAAAATCGCGTTCTGGAGTTGTAGATAAGTTGGTTTGGGTTTTGGTTTTTTTTGGTCGCAGATGGTCTCTTTTTCTTCGTAAACAATGGATAAGTACTTCATACATGATTCTTCAGAAATGTCTGTTCATACCTAATCCAGTACTGTAGCAGTCCTTCATATGTAATTCTGTTAAATGAAATACTACATTTGACTTGTGACTCAAGTTTCAAGTTGGACTAGCTTTTCTCTGTCTTAGAATGACAGTATGTTTTAATAAATCTTTAATGTGTTATCCCAAGACTACTTAGGGCACTGACTAATACATGAAAGAAAGGAAAAAAGAGGTATAAATTTGACTTGGACCCTACTGGGATGGAATTTTCTTCTAGGTGAAAAAAGACTAAAAGTGAAAGCCAACTTAGGCTTTTTCCAAGGTCTGAAATTCTTGATCCCCCCCCCCCCCCCCCCCCGCTATCTGTAGAACTAGTTAGTCAACTAACAAGAAAACTCTTTCAAGTACAACAGAAAAATTCTGGCCAGAAAAATATAAGTAGACTCTTGACTAACAAATAGAGATACACATTGCATGGATCAAGTATCCAGTATTTGCAATAACTGGTTCATCACAGTTCAGTAGGGCTGCTCTCATTGATAAAGGTTATTCTTGAGATAACACTGAGAGACTACTTATGCTTTTACTTGGACAAGTACAACACGTGGTTCAGTTCTAATCCTAGCATTTCTGAAATCCTCTTCTTGAAGACAAGTATGGGCACCAAAATGCTTTTGGCTCATAGTCAAACATAACAGGTAGATCATTCCATTGCAAGGGTAAGGATTGCAAACTGTGTGTGTGAATACTGGCATATGTTTCATGTTAATGAAAAATATTTGACAGCTGCCTGTTAGCTCAAGATGCCTTTTTTGGGGAGGAAGAGATATTTTCAAGGCACTTCATCTTCGCAAGAGGAACATTGTGATACAAAGGTCTGCTGACTACATGCTACCCTTCCTCTTTCAGGTGGCATTTTATTCTTGGCTCAGACACTGCAACTGAGCAAAACATTGCACAGAGGGGGAATTAACCATGTGGTAATGATTACAAAACATTTACATTTGCTGTGCTTCTCTACCTTGCATGCTGCTTGCATTTGGCCATGTGGAGACTTGCATAGTTATGAACTCTTGCATGGACTTCATTTGAATTACTGTTCCTGTTCTCAAAGGCACTATCTTTTCTAACATGTTTGCAAAATTATTTTAGACTTTTTGGAGACATCCTGGCTGCTTGCCAGTTCACGGAGGAGCTATAGCTCTCCATTCATTCTGTTGTTCCCTAAGTGCACATAAAACAAGCCTTGCTTGGGTGGAAAGATGGTGCTGATAACAGTAACAGTTTATATTCAGCCATTCATATGCTAAAATCCAAGAGTTACTGTTAGAATATATTTTAAGAAAAAGGCTGACTAGATATAAACTCTACAAACTAAGCTTTTCTTGTATCGACAGATTTGGTGGTGGTGACTTTTCTTTCAGAAATGGTTGAACTGCAGAGTCTTGGTAGGATGATGGGAGTAGATGTGTAGAACTGCTAAAAATAATTGGTTAGTTTTTTGTTTTGCTTTAAATAGAGACTTAGCCAGCTGAATCTTCTGTGGTTGCATTTCCTTCTACAGTGGTGTAGGGTCTCCTGATATACCAGAAAGGTTGTTGATTTAAACACAAAAATGACAAGATCATTGTGCTAGTTGACACGTTGATTTGCCTTAATTTATTCTGTAATTTTGTCTTTAGTTGCATTGGAACCACTTGTAAAATCTATAGAACTTATTTAGTGGCAGAATATCAGTAATTGCAATGCTAGTTAGTGTAGTAATGTAGCTGCTCAGTAATGCATTGTGTTGAAATAATGAGGCTTTTATTTTAGATAATAATACTTTTATGCCAGCCTCAATATAATGTGAACTGAAAAGTTATGTGAATAAATCAAAGATGATGCCAAATAAATACAACTGAAGGAAATCCTTCGTTCTGATCTCATTATTTTAGTGTTTGCTTTGAAATGCATAGATACAATTGCTTTAGATTAGGGCATTTTTGTTAAAACATTAATTGATAGTTTTAGTTTTTTACCACTTTAACAAGTGTAAAGCAAATAAGTGGTGTGTGGTTTTAACAGTCAAGAATGAGTTCTTCAAGACAGCATAGCTATAGTGTCCTTTTTTTAAAGAAAAAAGTCTGAAATGCACTTCAGTAGGTACATTCAGAGTACTGAGCTGTTGTGAGCATAAGCAATGTTTATAGGAATGCGTAAGTTTTCTCAATAGACAGCTGTGCAAGTAGACAGGAACTGTGTGAAAGCACTTGAGAGGAATAGGAACAAAGCACGGAACAGAGGAGTTACACGTAAGAGGTAAAGCCAGTGTTTCCGTGTAAGCGAGGCGCAATGGTTGGCTTTTGTCAAGGCTCGTCTTGTGGCTCAAAAATAAGAGCTATTATCAATGTGAATGAGCTAAAATGCCTTATTTCTTTCCCAGGATTTAACAACAGCCTGACACATAGTTTCAGCGGAATAATTTTACAGTTTATCTGGAACACATTATAGTCTGGTTATAAATTCAGTAATGGACAAGTTACCTTATAGGGGAAAGTGGTATCTAGTAGGACAGGTTTGGAATTGATGAATGACATCACTCTGAGCAATTAGCCTAGCTGCACAGCTGTGCTGATGTCATGCAGCTGACTGCATTTACATTTATGGCTGTGTAATGGTAACAACAGAGACCACAGGAGGTGGCTGAAGGTTTTTTAGGTAAAATGATGGGAAAAGACATAAATGTTTATTTCGGTGCTAGTGCCTTGTGCTTTCTGAGGAACACAACAATAACTTCCCTTCCTTCCACCTGATGTTGTCTGCAGTGGTATAGAATCATTTAGGTTGGAAAGGGCCTTTAAAATCATGGAGTCCAACTGTTAACCTACCACTGCCATGTCCACCACTAAACCATGTCCTTAAGCACCACATCGATGCGTCTTTCAAATACCTCTAGGGACGGTGATTCAGCCACTTCCCTGAGCAGCCTGTTCCAATGCTTCACAACCCTTTTGGTGAAAAAATTCTTTCTAATATCCAATCTAAACCTTTCCTTGTGCAACTTGAGGCCATTTCCTCTTCTCCTATCACTCCTTACTTGGGAAAAGAGACCAACCCCCACCTCACTACAACCTCCTTTCAGGTAGCTGTAGAGAGCGATCAGGTCTCCCCTCAGCCTCCTCTTCTCCAGGCTAAACAACCCCAGCTCCCTCAGCCACTCCCCATCAGACTTGTGCTCCAGACCCTTCACCAGCTTTGTTGACCTTCTCTGGACACGCTCCGGCACCTCAAGGTCTTTCTTGTAGGGAGGGGCCCAAAACTGAACATAGCACTCGAGGTATGGCCTCACCAGTGATGAGTACAGGGGGACGAGCACTTCCCTAGTCCTGCTGGCAACACCATTTCCGATACAAGCCAGGATGCCATTGGCCACCTGGGCACACTGCTGGCTCATAATCAGCCAGCTGGTGACCAACACCCCCAGGTCCTTTTCTGTTGAGGAGCTTTCCAGCCATTCATCCCCAAGCCTGTAGCATTGCATGGGGTTGTTGTGACCCAAGTGCAGGACCCAGCACTGCGCCTTGTTGAATTTTATACCACTGGCCTTGGCCCATCTATCCAGCCGGTCCAGATCCTCTGTAGAGCCTTCCTACCCTCAAGCAGATCAACACTCCCTGCCCAACTTGGTGTCGTCTGCAAACTGACTGAGGGTGCCCTCAATCCCCTCGTCCAGGTCATTGATAAAGATATTAAACAGAACTGGCGCCAATACTGAGCGTTGGGGAACACCACTTGGGCCCAGCTGCCAACTGGATATAGCTCCATTCACCACCCCTCTTTGGGCCTGGCCATCCAGCCAGTTTTTCACCCAGTGAAGAGTACACCTGTCCAAGCCATGAGCAGCCAGTTTCTCCAGGAGAATGCTGGAGTTGTATGTTAAATAGCACAAGTGAATTCTTGTTATTTTGGTAGTAAGAATTACGAATGTATGCTCTGTTTCACCACTTTAAAAGCACTGAAGTACCTAAGGTCTAGTTCCTGGCAACTGGCTGACTTGCTTTGTTATGCAGAGACTGACAGAGGGCAAGTAATGTAGTGAAAGGGTTTAGCTGGAGTGCTTGCTATATTGCCTGACTTGTGAAACTGGGCGTCTTACATTAGGGAGAAAGAGAGAAAAAAGGCTGAACTGCCATGCATACAGCTGTGGACTGGAGGAGTTGTTGAACTGAGGCTGAAGTGGCATGAATGAGACCCACAAGGACAGTGGTTCACATGAACACATACTTCACCAGAGCAAGTCCTGTTTTCAACAGGTTATGAATTCAGAAAGAGCCATGCTGTAGGATATTACTTGGAACATAATCTCTTGCAGAAATGTGGGTATGTTTGTTTTTTTTTTTTTTTTCATGTACTGGGTGTCACTTGAATGTTAATAAAACTGCTGTCTGCATTCCTCATATTCGGTGTTTCCTGCAGCAGCCTTGCCCAGGCAGCTGAATTCTGCCCCTTGGATGTTCAGTGTAGGTACTGATGTAGGAACCCCATGAGAACAGGGGAGAATTTATTTGTTCAGTTTTTATGAGAGAAGAATGTGTCCCATAGGTCACTCTGCAGCTGGTCTCTTTAATGTAAGGATTTTTTTTTTTCTTTTTAAGGGCTAATTAGTCAACTTTTGGACTGGTGGTTTTGCACAGTCCTGCAGCTCTTCTAGATTCAGATCTAGAGAAATGGATGAACATAGAAATATCAATGTTGATGGTAACTTTCTTCCCAAACTGAGTCATCTTCACATGCTAAACAACTCCTTATCCTGCCTTTCCTCTCCAAAAGAAATGAACAGTCTGTCAATAACTTTAACCATGTCTGAAACATGTTTTGAGAGGGCAGAGCAAACCCCTCTCTTTGCTGCAAGAGAGAGAACATGGTTTGTGCACAGCACGGAGTGGGACTGTCCTGTGAGTTGTGTAGGTTTCATGAACAATGATTACCCATGTTGTCTCAAGTACAGAAACTGCAGAAGATGCTCTGGGAAAGCTGATTGCCTACAGCCCTGCTTATAGGGGAAATGCTCACAATTTTGGCAGGAAGGAGGGTAAAACTGATTTCCATGGGAAAACCTAAAGAAACAAAAAGGCTCTAACTTTTTCCCCTCCGTATATTTTTTTGGCCATGGTATAACGTAGGTTCCAGTAAGAAGTTAAAGTTATCAGAAGTCCAATGCTGTTATGGGACTGTGTATGACATCTTAATTTATCTTGCAATTGTTTTGAGAGTTTCAGGACCATGCTTTAGTGATCATGTTTGTTTTTGACTTGATGTGGTGTTCACTTCTACATTCTGTGAGCTTCTGATGGTTGGAAGCCCTAAGGGTGGGTGATGTCCTCAGGTGGTTAGAGCAGCCCTGGAAGACTTCTGAGCAGAGCTGCCCCATGCAGAGGAGGAAGCCTTCCCTCAGCACCAGAAAGGAAGGGGGAGCTGACTTTTGGGAGGCATTTTCTTTAATTGGCTTGAGAACCATTTAAGCTGTGGCAATACAGTGATGCTTGGAAGGGGAAGTGCAGGCCTTTCGTGGTCATGGCTAATATAAGGTAATGCTGCAGCTGGTGGTGGGGCACGGAGGAAATCCTGGACAGAACTGAACAGGCAGGCAGGCTGTCTCTTCTGTGCTGGTGGGTTTCTTAGAATCTCATGTGCCCCAATGCCATTTTAAACAGCTTAGATGCTCCAAGATGCTGTTGTGTGAAGTAGTAGTCCTGCAAGGGAACAGTTGACTGGCTAACTGACAGCTGCACTCATCCCAGCTAGCAGGAGAAGCTATTACAAAGGTTTAAAAAAATAACCAATGTAGAAACACTATAAATGCAAGTTTGGGAACATGCAGCAGTGATGCTGAGAAACCTGGCTGGTTTGAGAGAGCAGCCTGCTGCTGATGTGGGCTCCTGTATGTATTTTATAATGCTGCTTCAGGCATCGGTTCATAGCTAAGGTACAGAGGTAGACTGGAAAGAGGCT
>NW_009619035.1:19637-44958 GCF_000690535.1 Cariama cristata | reverse complement strand
AAGGACAGCCTCTATGTCAATGGTGAATATTTTTTTCTTTTCTGAATTTTTTTTTTCCTACATATATATGATTTATTTTCTTGTCACATTCTTTGATGAAGGAATTGTATTTTTTACTAAGATTTTCTTTTGAGTTAATAGTATTCTCAGTTATTTTTGTGTTTCTTAAAGAATGTTTCTTATACAGTGCTATTTAATTCCATCTTCCCCTATATATTGTAATAGTAAACCAGGACAATTAACTTTGTTGGAATATTCTTTATTTCCTACACTTATTTTATTTATTCTATCAAGTTTTTCTCAGTTTTTTTCAGTTCCCCTCTTCTTTGTATATTTTTGCCTTTAATGAGCATGTTTTTCTTTTGCAGAGTACAGTGAAGAACTTATTTTGCAAGGTAAATCCATATAGTTGTTTATTATCTGAATATTAACCAATAATATCTCATTTAAATATCACCATGTATCATACCTTATCTAATAGTGATTTTTGTTCTTCCGCAAAGTTTTTAAGTACAGCTATGCTAATTTTTTTATGATTGTCTTACTCCTTGACTGTAGAAGAGAAAAAAATCTATTCATTCCAGTTTGTCATTAACTTTGCCTTCGGTTTTACTTCTAGCTACAGCTATGTCTCCAACAACTGGGAAGTTCACAGTCAATTTTACCATAACTAATCTCCAGTATTCTAGTAGTCTCAGAAATCCATATTCTTCCAAGTTTACTGCTACAAGAAGAGTCCTTACTGCTCTGGTTAGTGTGATATATTCCCATCTATTTTTTTCTTTGTGATATTGTGCTCATCTAAATATGGGTAACTTGTAAAATGTGTTCTTTTTCAGCTTGATCAGCTGTTCAAAAAGACTAGTATTCATTCTGTGTATACAGGCTGCAAAATGATGGCTTTCAGGTAAGTATAATTTAGATTTAGAAAATATGTGGTTTTCCATTTCATGATGTAATATGATACACAAATGGATCCTAATCCTTTAATTCACTTGTACATTTTTTATCATCTGATTCAAGAAACCAAAGTAATTACACTTTTTTCAATGACGTCTTAAGAAATTTACTTGAATTCATGCTTGCAGCATCTGAAAGATCAAGTACGTTCTCACTGTTTTGATAACACACTTGAAAGAATCGTTGGGGGGCGGGGGGGGAATTCTTTTCTACCTTGCAATAAGGTTGAATTAAAAAAAAACATCAGTATTGTCATGAAATATTGAATTCTGGAACAGAACAGGATATATCCTTTTTTCCCTAGACCTGCAGAGACAATTGAAGACACTGGAGTAGATGCTGTTTGTACTTACAAAACAGATTCTGCTGCTTCCCAGTTTGATCAAGTGATTGTTTACCGTGAAGTAAGCAACAAGACAAATGGCATCACCAACTTGGGAATCTACAGCCTGGATCAGGAAAGCCTGTATATCAATGGTAAAGTGTTGATTTCCCTGTGGATGTGGGGATATTCATTAACTACAAGACAGCTGTGGACTATTAGTCAAAGCACAGTAATGACTAGTGTGCAGATGGATTAGCATTTACAACATGTGTACTTGGGCTCAACCTACATGCTAGATAATTCACAAAGCTCCATCATCTACACTGATTCTCCTCAAAGTAGCACCATTTACCTTCAGAGGTTTTGTCAGTTGCAGCTTTGTTTTTTAAATAACATCAAATAAATAACCAAAACATGCAAAGCAGCATATAGATCTTAAAAGAAGTAGAGGCAACAAATTTCAGCATAAATTGGAAACCTTCCTCCACCATTTACAGCAGAACTTTCTTCAAAGTAAAGTATCATAGTGCAGTGAGGTGTTAAGTGACTGCTCAGAAACAGCAAATCTATTGTCCTTCTGTTGCATTGTTCACCTGTACAAATATCTGATTCAATTATTGGCTCTCATTAGTAGCATCATTCATTACCTCTGTGTCCTTTCTCCTTCCAGATTACCATGAAGCCCATCTCTTGCCTTGTAAGTACTTTTAAGTAATTAAAAAGTCACAATACCGTGTCAATATACAAGATAGAGATGAATGTCTATTCAGACATCTTCTCTTTTTTAGCAGTTTAATAGAACTAGAAGTAAAAATAAGGTGCAAACATTTAACAGTGACAGCACCATTGGTATCAATGTCTCGTGAAGCATTTGAATTAGATCACAATTACACAGGAGGTCAGAGGAGACTGTGTGAGGAGATCTGTTTGCAGAAACATAGAATTACACTCTTGGAAGGCTAGAGGGTGATTGATGTTGACATGCAGTTGAGTCTT
The DNA here is from genome assembly GCF_000690535.1 of Cariama cristata. NCBI lineage: Eukaryota > Metazoa > Chordata > Aves > Cariamiformes > Cariamidae > Cariama > Cariama cristata. The sequence continues at coordinate 42,677 of NW_009619035.1, read as the reverse complement.
TTTCAACAGCAACACTACAAGTGAAAAAGAATCCAAGGTGGAAAAAAGCTAGACTCTCAGGACAGTGTGGTTAAAGGACATCAGGGTTTGTACCCACCACGAGGATAAAAGGGGAGATGGAGTTAACCTCAGCTCCTCATCTGAAGTGGTCAGGTACCTGTTTACAGCCTGCTCAGCTATGGCTGGCCTTCTGTAGGAATCTGGATGAGCTGGGGAGCCCTCATCTACTCCACAGCAGTATGCTCTACACTGTTGCTGGCATCATTCCATACTGAGCTGTTCAGTATAGTGCCCATCCATTCCAGATGACAGGAGCTTCTTTACCCCTGGCTTTAGCAGGTACATGAGTTTTACTTTTTGCAACAAATTTTGTGCTTTTGTTGTAGCAGCATCTCCAGCTCCTCCTCTTGCAAAAGAGGGACATTTCACTGTGAACTTCACTGTGACCAATCTCCTCTACACATCAGCATTAGGAAATCCAAATTCTAAAAAATTCATTGCTACAAGAAAAACTCTGACATACTTGGTGAGTGTTCGTCAGGTTCTTCTTGTGGCTATGTTCTTGTTGATTTTATTTATTAACTGTGACTTATCAACTGGCTTTTTTTCTTGGCAGCTTGATCATGTGCTGAAGAGCAGCAGCATTAGCCCTGCTTACACTGGATGTACAGTGGTGGTACTAAGGTAGGCACAGCCTGGAAGTGTTATAGAAGACGAGTGCAATTCAAATTTTGGCTGAAAATAGGATTATGCAGAAATCTTTCCTTTGCATATAATTCCTTCCTCATTTTGTTTCCTCCTAGCCTGCCAGAGCTTGTTAAGTTCTAGAGACTGCCAAGTAGAATTACACCTCACTTATGATCCCTTGTGATGGGGCAGTTATTACATAATTTCTTCTGAGTATGCTTGCATTGATTTCACACCAATTTTGCACTAAAGAGGCTAATCTGACTAATTTTAAATGCATTTCTGTTAGATCATAAGAGTGCTCTTCCAAATGTATAAAACAGCATAATACTGAATTTCCAGAATTTGAGGGCATTTCTTCATTTAATAACATTGTTTTACAGTATTTTAAGGGGAAATCCAATTCCATAGTAGCATGCAAGCAAACAAACAAATGCACAGAAGTGTCATTCAGGCCTGTACATGTGTGTGATTTTTCAGGTCTGTGAAGAGCGGAGAAGGCACTGCCATGGATGCAGTCTGCACATACAGAGCCAATGCTACCACTACTGAATTCGACCGGATCAAGGTTTATCGTGAGTTCAGCAAGATGACAGCCAACTGCACTGAGCTAGGACCCTACAGGCTGGATGCAGCGAGTTTTTATGTTAGCGGTAAGTGGTTGAGCTGATGTCAGGAGGGAATCCTCTCCTGACTGCTGATTTGATATTAGGAGGAATTCATATAGGAGGAATCAAGTTACTACATAACTACAGAAGCAATAAAACCTGGAAAGAGAGCAAAAGCAAATGCTAACCAAAGCAGAGGAGCCACTGACACTCATAGCCTTTGCACCTTGTTATTCCTTTGAACTAATTTAGCCAAACACAAGATATCAAATCATAATACACCATAGGTCATTCTCCAGAAAGCGTAAGGTCTCAAGGTCCATTATGGAATGTGTTCCCCTGCAGAGGAACAGCACTAGAACTGGACACCACTTAACAAAAGTTATACTTCAATTGTCAATGTAGAAGTTAAATTGGATTTAGAGAATGGGTAAATTCCCTCTCAACATCCCTAGGGAAGGGAGAATTCTGTGCAGTGCTAAGAAAAGCAGCAGCTTGCCAACAACATACAGCAGTATGAATGTGCATTTATGCCTAGACAGTCGTCAAATCAGTCTTTCCTAGTAAATGTTTACACAGGATCTGTCAGACAAAACCAATTCAAGTTCTGTATTCCACTGTGTGCCAGACCTTCCAAATTATAAGCTATTTTCTCACATACTGTCCTTTTTCTTCTCCCCACAGGTTATAATGAACTGCAGCCTGGACTGTGTAAGTACCTTTAAATAGCAAATGGAAGAGCAAGAAGATTTTGTGAGTTAGCAATACCCAAGAAGGTTGGACTAACCAACCAAGAGCGCCACTAGCCTTATAAAAAAAAGCGTTAAGAGAATCCGGGAGCCTGTTAGGGAACTGCAGCTGCTATGTCCCTGAAGCCAACTAGAATATCTGAGAATTTTTCTTATAGTGTTTCCTCTAGGGGTGATGATCATAAATTGTATTTTCAAGCAACAATTTGCCTTGCTCATTACAGCTGTTGATCAAAGTACACAACCTCTGTCACCAGCAGTAAGGAACTTCACACTGAATTTCACTATAACCAACCTCCAGTTCACTGCAGATCTGGCGATGCCAAATTCTAAAAAATTCAAGTCAATGGAGAAAGTCATGTACCATTACGTAAGTCTGGCAAAATGATGCCCTGCTTGGGCACAATTCTTTTAATCTCTCTAATCTCTTACTTTTGCCATGACATTTTACTTACATATTATTAAATTTCTAGGTTGACCCTTTACTCCAAAAAAGCAGCATCGGCCCTGCTTATATTGGCTGCAAAGTAATGGCATTCAGGTAAGAGCCATGTCCAGGAAGTCTGCATTACCTACTGCTTAAAAAGTTGCTGCCCATTTCTTAGCATTCAACACATCTGAGTGGTTTTCTTATATGGTGGTAATACCTCTGAGTGGTTTTCTTATATACATTTTTGCTCGTATACTAAAAGTTAAGAGGGACTTCTCAATAATGGCTAAAAAAATCCTAAAACAATGCCTCATTTCCTAGGTCAAAGAAAGACAGGGATGACACAGGAGTAGATGCCATCTGCAGCTATAGAGATGAGCCTTCAGATCCCAAGTTCAACAGAGTGATAGTTTACCATGAGCTGAGCAATATGACAAATGGCGTCACCAAGCTGGGACACTACAGCCTTAACAGCCAGAGCCTCTACGTTAACGGTAATGAGACAACGTCAAGGCATTATTCCCTATGTCGACACAGACTGTTTTAAAATAGGAATGAAGAGGATTAAATATAGCTCTCAAAACAGATAACAAAAAGTAGAGGGCAAAAAAACTGTAATGAATTTAGTAACCCCAATCCTGAATCTTTTATTACAAAAACATGTGTTTTGTCTTGCTGAAACATTCTTGGAACATTTTCCTAATAATTGTCCATTTGTTTTTCAGGTTACAATGAACTGCACAGTCTGTCACGTAAGTATATTTAAAAACAGATACACATTAAAGCTACTCCAAGGCATAAGTTGATTTTGTTCCCCCAATCTGGCAATGCTCATAAGATGGCAAAGTATCTGAACTGTGTGATCACGTTCATGTGTTTTTCTGCTCTAAATGTAAAGAAAAATAATAATAGTACTATGTCTTACAAAGATCCCGTTATTTTTTCTATGTAATTTTTGTTCTCTCCTACAGCGGTGAAGCCAGCCACTACACAAAGCCCAGGACCAATAATAGAGCAATTCACACTGAACTTCACAATAACCAACCTCAGGTTCACAACAGATCTAGGGACACCAAATTCTGCTAAATTCAGTTCTACTGAGAAAATAATGCAACATTATGTAAGCCAAAGTCACATTGTTTTTCCACTGAAATCACCCAGTATTTTGGGTTTCCCATACTCACAAAGACCTTTCCTTGTCAGATTGATTCCCTGCTTCAGAAGAGCAGCATTGGCCCCTATTTCATTGGCTGCAAAGTAACAGGATTCAGGTGAGCAATATAGCTGAAAGATTAACTCCAAACATGAGCAAATGCATTTCCTTATGTTTGTCTGACACTTTAATAACAGTTCTTTTCCTTTTTCAAGAAGTCAATATCATTATAATAAAGCTTCTATACACTTTTGTACGGTCCTTATCTTACAAAGTCTTTTTCTTTGTGATACCATATCTTGGTAATTTCCGCAGTTCATGAGAACTGTGGACAGATTTCAGTAGTTTTGGGTTTTTTAATCACATCAGAAAAAACCAAAGATCATTGGAAAAACTAATAGAAGCTTCATGATATTCAATTCTTCAGGTCAGTGAGGAATAGGGATAACACAGGGGTAGACACCATCTGCAGCTATGGAAACAGCTCTGAAGTGCCCAAGTTTGACCAAGCTAAGGTTTACCAAGAGCTAAGGAACATGACAAATGGCATCACCAAATTAGGAATCTATAACCTGGACAACAAGAGCCTCTATATCAATGGTGAGTGCTTGATTTTCTCATTCCCCCAGGCACTAGAGCAGTTTGGGACCACCTCGAGTCTTAGGGATCCCTTCAATGTGAAAAATAAGTGACCTTAAGGAAAAGGTGGTCCCGCTGGAGTTTACTGCATAACTTAGGTGCGTAAGATGAAGTGTATGCTTCCAAGAACATTTTCACATAGATATTTTTGAAGATTAATTTCATATTACACTGCAGAGCAACTTAATTTTAGTCTTGACCTCATATTCACCTGCATATGAACAATTTCACCTGATTTCTATCCCACCACTATTTAAACAGTGGTGCCTATATTTTCTCATTGTAGTCTTCACTACTATAAAAGCACCTTGTTCTGCTTAAGCAGTAGGTTGGTTGTTTAATAGATTCACGCCCTCAGGGATTGGTTCTGATGATTCATTCTCAAGTCATCTATTTAATTGTCCTCTCTTCTCTTTCATTCTTTTAAGTGTATAGTTCTTTTACATAATGTTTCTTTTGCATTTCCTTTCCAGGTTACAACGAACCACTTGAGAGATCATGTAAGTGTTTTGCCAAACTTATTCCAGGGAAAGCTATCAAAGGAGTGGTGCACTCAGAAAATAAGAGGGGAAGAGATTCTTCGGAGTAGCCTTTAAGTGTGCTGGGGTTGGGAATGTCTTTGAAAGTGAAGATAGCTTTTTTTTTAACAGTAAGATCATAATCCTTCTCCCCTTTGATTATAGCTCTTGGCATAACTGCTGCACCAAGCCCAACATCCAGGCATTTCACACTTAATTTCACCTTGACCAACCTCCAGTACACTGCAGATCTGGATGCACCAAGTTCCCACAAATTCATTTCCACAGTGAAAGTTATCAACTATTACGTAAGTTTGGCTCTGGTTATGCCCATTTCGTTATGGTGGTGATTCTAATCTTCCTGCATTAAACGCAGGACATGCTTTCAAGTTCTCAGTTGTACTTTTTTTTTTTGACAGATTGACGCTCTTTTCAAAAGCAGCAGCATAAGCTCTGCCTACACAGGATGTAAAGCAATGAGATTTAGGTAGGATTCCTGAAAGTGCAATTAACCATTTCTTTATCTGTTCTTATACACCTTAAATTTGCATAAGTTATCATAGATGTTCTGATGTCAGAAAACAGAAGCCAGTGACACCTTCCTGTCCATTCATTATTTTCTTGCTAGTAAAATCATTTTGGTATCTAAATGTCATTGCCACAATTCTTGAGAATCTGCTGAAAGATGTAAGAGCTCAGTCGCACCGATAGGTTTCAGTGCCTGTCATTCCTAGTCATACAAGTTACATAGGGTGTTCTGCAAGCATCAGCAGTGTCCTAAAAAGCATGTCTAACATTTTTACTTAGGTCTGGGAGAGAGAGGGATGACACACACGTAGATGCCGTCTGCAGCTACAAAAGCAATGTCAGCCTTGCCAGGTTTGACAGAGAAAAGGTTTATCATGAGCTGAGCACCATGACAAATGGTGTCACCAAACTAGGGCACTACAGCCTGGAGAAGAACAGCCTGTACGTCAATGGTAAGCATCCACAAACAGTATCAAGATACTATTTTGGGATCACTTGGAGATCATTCCTCATTCTTCCTCTCCACTGGGGCTTGAGCACTAATGAACTTCTGCTTTGGTTTGTTGGTATTCTGTAGGTTTTGACGCTATGACAAAATCAATCCAGCATGATATTGTCATTCTAGAAGCATTTCCATCCCTTAAATCATACCAATTCCTGGACAGTTTCATTGTTACATTATATAATCTAAACAGGGACATACCTATATTGCTTTTGTGGTATGGATAGATCTGATGTAAAAATAAATGCACTCTATTTTTTTTATTTAGGTTTCTCCCTCACAGACACACCTATCACCAGAAAGCCTGTCTTGACTGAAGCTCCAGCCAAATTGGGCTACAGATTGAGCTTTAGAATAGTCAATGAAAATCTAACTAACCCAGACTCTCAGTCCTCAGAATACAAAGCAGCAGTGGAAAGCATCAATAACAAGGTAAGGAGCTGCAGCTCAAATACCATCATGTCTGCAGTGGCCAATTTTTGCAGCAACTGCCATAGATTTGTCTTAATTAAAACAAAAATTCCTAGAATCTAGAAGATAAGATTGGTCTTTGAAGCACTTTTGATTACATTACATGCAGTCTTAAGCAATTATCTCCAGCCAAAGTAATGCACTACAAACCACAAGTTTAGGTCATCTGCTAAATGCGCACTCACTAAGCATTTCAGTCCTGTCTCTAGAAGCATATACAAACTTCTGCCAGCTCAGAGGTCAGCACATACATAATTCATTGCTGAGAATACAACATTCTCTTCAGCACCAATCCACCAACATATCAATCTGATAAAGCCCTAATTCAGTAGGTTTTGCTTTTTAAATGAAGCCATAACATTCCAGACTTGAGTTCTCAGCCTGCATGGTCTGTGAAACGTGGATCAAGATGACAGCTGTCAGTCAGCAGATTGTGCTGTTTAACACTGGCAGCTTGCTCAGATAAGCCAGAAAGGTTTGCCAAGCTGCAAGTCAGACTCCATCACCAGAAGGCATATTCTGAAGTGAAAACCAACTCTCATGAAATCCAACTAGCAAAAAAAGTCTGGTGTTTCTCCAAAGTTCTCTTGCTGCCCTAAAGCATCTACCATGAGGCCCAGAACTCATTAATATTTAACATCATATTTTTATTTCAGATGAATCAACTGTACCGTCAAAGCAATCTGCGAGACCATTTCCTGAACTGCAGCATCACAAGGCTCAGGTCTGTGTTACAATCTGATCTTGCTTGAAAGGTTGCTACACCCTGGCACCATTCCCCAACAGCCAAGTGCCATTGTCCTCTGCAGAATCCCTCCCCTACATTCTCACATTGGAAATGGTTTGGTTTATGCCCCAAGAAGTCATCTCTAGGCTTCTCATAATTCATCAGTTTTAATTTTTCCCGACTTGGTATGGACTGACGTTTTTCTCACTCAGGGTTTCTGTAAGGCATACCTAGGTCTCCAAATATCTCAGTAATTGCTGATTGCCATTCTTTTAGTGAGGACTGATGGTGACCCCACAACCTCTGCACTCCTCCTCTCAACTTGGACTCCACTAGGTTTTAAAAGTGGTCTTTGAGTATAGCTGTAGTGTGCTACTCTAGATGGACAGAGGCTTGGACAAGGGACCCACACACATACAGGGTAAAAGCTTTCAAAAGTGTTGATCTTCATTGTACACATGCAGTACGACCTAAGTGTGCAGGAAGAAGTAGTGGTGTTTCATTTGCTGTCCCTGTCCAAAGGAAAAGCCCCAAACCACCTACACCTCTACATCTCTCAATAGCACCAGATTTGCTTAAAACACTTAACACTCAAATGGCAGGAACCCTTCAGGAAACTTTCCCACATGAAGAAGTTATGATCATCAGTCTGTCACGAAAATTGGAAAAAACCTCTTAACACCAATGTAGTATTAAGCAGACATTCTCTTTACTGCAGCAGTGGATGCACAGGGGATTGCTCCTGTTACTGTGAACAGATTACATAGATACAATTGATTACATATTCATTATAATTCCTGGAATCAGGATGTATATTCATTACTTTTCCCTGAAATCATTTACATATGGTGCCTCCCCTTCAGGCATGCAGAATTTATTATGGGAAGGGTCTTCTAGAACCCCTGGTGGTTATCCCATCCTCTGGTGTCCGCTGGATGACCTCCTTGTCTTGAGTTTGCACAATTCAGTCTTGTAGATGTGGTAAGGGGGGTACAAAGATTGTTGGATACTTTTGAACATATCAGCAATTTATTATAGGTCTTGTGAATACACTCTGTCCTCTTATTAAGGAGAAACTAATTGAACAAATTAAGTAACTTTCTACAATGTTGGTAACAAGCCTGTCTCAGAACCTCTGTTCCTCTGTCCACAGGACTGGATCCATAGTGGTTGACTGCAAGTGCTTCTTCCAGCCAGAGCCCAGCATCAACAGGGCTGTGGTTGAAAGGGCTTTTCAGGATGGGACTTCAAACACAACTGGATTATGGCTGGGAAGCAGTTACCAGCTGCAAGGATTCTCAGTAGACAGTACGTAGAGCTCAAATTGCAGCTGCCCAGTTTCCACCCAGATCATAGAATCGCCTAGATTGGAAAAGACCTTCAAGATCATCATGTCCAACCATTAATCTAGCATTGCCAAATCTACCAGTAATCCACATCCCTAAGGACCACATCTACACATCTTTTAAATACCTGCAGGGATGGTGACTCAGCCACTTTGATCAATCCACTTTGCCATGGCATACTCAGAATTCCCCAAGTTCTGGTCTGTCAGAGGCGATGTGTATGGAAATAATCTGTTATCAAGTTGAATCACTGAACTCAGGTCAGAATTGGGCCAGTCGTTCGCCACATTCAGTCTGGCTCAGTGTAGCCCTTTAGTCCTCAATGGCTTAAGGTGTTATTCAGTATAAAACAAGAAAATGAAGCAGTAACTACTCACCATAGCATTCAAGCATTTAGAGATAAACAGACTTTCAGCTTTTTTAAAATATACATCTTCCCAGAGAAATGAGTGGCCTAGTCTATTGCTGAAGAACTGATTCAAAGCGTATACTGAGAATTTGCTGTCAGATCCCAGTGCAGTTCAAGCTCTGTTAATCTATTAAGACTTCAAGTTTTCCTAGCTAAAAGTCTGCAGGTCAATGCTGCTTAGTAGAAAAGCCTCTGTTTCTGTCTGCTAGAATTTGTACTGACTTTTCCTCTCAATTTCCAGGCTTGGAACTAGCAATTGAGGCAGAGACTTACAAAACACCCCTCAAGTCTGGGAAAGAAAACCTCAGATTAAGTTTCAGAATCTCCAACCTTCCCTACTCCCCAGAACTGCAGGACTCCAGGTCACAGATGTACCAAGTGAACAAAAAGAAAATTGAGAAAGAGGTAAGACTAACAGCAATAGCTTGATTTCCCTGTCCAAATTAAGGATGTATTAAATTTAAATTTAATCAATCTTCATCAACTGTTTTGTTTCTTCCCATCAGCTTGATGTATTCAGAACTAGCAGCCTGAAGGACTACTTTGCTGGCTGCAGTGTTGAGAGTTTTGGGTACGTCCTGCTTCAGAAGTTTTTTTTCTTGAGTCCCAAACGAGCAGTTAGCAAAGGCACTCAGAGCCACAGCATGGTGTTTATGCCTCATTGCCCAACCTTTGGGCTCTGGATGACACATAGGAGGCACCTTCATTCACTCTCGGTTTTGCTTTTACCACAAAAGGTTTCTGTCCCAATGAGAGGTGGTTTTGTTTCCATGCTAGCAACACTATTTTCATGCATAAACAATTCCAGAGTAAAACAAATACATTCACTCGATCATTTAGCCTATTCAAATAAACTAAAACTCCACTGAAACACTTTAGCAAAACAATCATCAGAACTGACCAGCCTGAGAACAAAATCTCCTTCTATGGGTCTTCTCCAGCGCCTCTGCAGAGGAACAAAAAAAGCTGAGCTGATTTACCTCTTAGAAATGCCTTGCCTGGGATTAAATCAGTGGGTGGATTTCACAAGGCTGCATGAGTTTGTGGCATCTAGCATAAACTGCAAAAAATGATCCCATGCAAATAAAATATCGCTTAGACACCTGCAAACCTGAGCCTGATTCTGAATCATCCCTCTCCCTGCCTCTACTCACCTCTACTTTTTTTTTCTCTTCTCCCATAACGACAACTCTGGCTGTCATCCTCCAGGCCTGTCCATGGGAAAGCTTACACAAATGTTGCCTCAGTCTGCAAATTCATACTGGACACCTTCTCAGGGACTTCACAAAAGCAAGAAGTGTATGAGGAGCTGAAACGCCTGACACACAGGTTCACCCAGCTGGGCCCCAGCTATGAGCTGGAAGAGCAGAGTCTGGTTGTTGAAGGTGAGAGCTCCTGCAGTGACTTTGTGGGAATGCTTCTTAGTTTTATTTTAATCACCTCTAGAGCACTCTGGTTCTCACCTATCCCACCCTTTATTTCCAGGTTACTCTCCACTCAAGACAGATGAACAGGAGTCTGAAAGATCTAGTAAGTGCTTTTTGGGAGGGATTGACCCTGCAGCCACTGAATACTTGAACTATAGTAAATTAGCATCACATACCTTGAAATGGAGACTAGACCCATGCAAGAGCCGAGAAATCTAGGACTCTAGGTAGGCTGCCAGCGCCAGCCAGCCTGATGAAAATGGAAGTGAAGGACAGGCAAAAGTGATACAATTTGGGAAGCTGTTTTGGAGCTCTGGCACCAATAAATTTTGGTATTTATAAAAAATCCAGATACGGTGCTGTAAGCATAGCCACAACCCCAGAACTAACAGTAAACAGGAGGGGGAAAAAAAGTACTCTGAATTGTTGCTTTTCCATGCACCACAAACATGCTGGCATACGTTACTACAGCTTTTGCTGACGCCCTTAGTCCTGTCTCCCTTCCCCAAAAGAGTCCAGCCAGCAGTTAAGGGAGAACTTTGTCTCTCTGAACACCCCTGAAACCACCTGAGGGCTCCGACACTCACTGAGGTGGCATTTGAAGTTGTAGATGCTCAGACTCTCACTCCATTTTACTAAAGTTTCTGTACACCCTGCCCATCTTAACATCGCTGGGGCATGTTTACCCTGCAGCCAGGGAAAGCCAGATGCTGCCTCTCAGCAATTTTGCCTCACCTATGTGCTGTAGAGTACTTTTGAACTTTGCCAGGGCAAGATCTCCCTCTGTCCCAGGTACAGGAGTCCAGAAAAACTGATGTGCCCTTATTTTGCCTTCGCAGAGCTTCAGTTCTGGGCCATTATCCTCATCTGCATTTTCACACTGCTTGGCTTCATTCTCCTCCTCTTGTTATGCTTCCTGGTAAGTGGTCCCTTTGCTGTCCTGCCTCTGACTTGATTCCGGCAGTGCCCAGCCATCTGGGGAGGTGTAGGAGGGATATTCAGACACATCCATAAGCAGCCCAGAGGGAGCAGTACCTGACCTGCATGGTAACAGCAAATGGCACGCCAAATCCTCCTTCAGTTACTGCCAGCTCTTTCAAGGATTTGTGCACAGAAGGATGGGGAAGGGTACTTATAGTCAGCTAAGTAGATTTCTAGGACAGGAAGCAGTGGATCATGAATGAGATTGAGTCTTTTGCAGACAGAAAAATATAAACCCAAAGGTAAGGCAAACACCAAGATGACAAGCAGGTTGAATTAGGGGAGCTCCTGCAGCATTTCTTAAACCTCTTCCCTGTTCAAATATCTGCAGAATGATCAGGTTACAGATAAGGGAGTGCAGAAGATGACATTTTTAATAACCTACAGGAATCACATCCAGAATTTCTTATTCGGTGCTCTTAACATACAGACTGTAGCAGCCTTGCAGAGCAGTACTCCAGCTGTGTACCCTTGGAAAGAGCAGAGCAGATCCTCTTCTGGTCTCTGGTGTGATTTGATGGGGGACAGCATCTTAATAGCACTGTTCAAAAAAGTAGCTGTGTTTGCTTTGCACCAGCTAAAAGAGAACAGCTAAATCAGAGAACATGATTACTCTCCTTAGATGTTCACAAGTTAAAATTAAAATCAACAAGATTTAGAAGATGAAAAACCTCAGACTCAAAACTGGGGGTTGTGCTAATGTCTGTCTAGGCAGCTTTAGGCAAGCATCTTATTCACAGAGTCCCTCCATCCCCAGCTTGCAACGTGGTTTGGGGGCATCTAATGAGGGGCAAAGTGCAGACTCTTTTTTTTTGCCATTTAACATTGTTCTTTTCTCACCAGATCGTCTTTTGCCTAAGAAGAAAGTCACATCTATACCAGGTTCAACAAGGCATGTATGGGGTGTACTTCCCACATCTGAACACAAGAAAAGTGCATTAACATAACCGATAAAGTCTGTTTTCACAGACATATTTGTCCATTGATGAAGGAAAAATATTTACAAGTACTAGGAAAATGTTTCTTTAATAAATTATGTTTAGCATTTTCTCTTGTCTTGAGGCAAATCTTTGCACTATTACCACAACCATTTTCATGCTATAGGAAACTGCCAACAATGCAGATGTTGAGGAAAATATTTTAAAACACTGCAGTATTTTATACAACTGAGAAAATAAAGACTACCAGGAACCGCAGTCTGCGAGGCCCTTCAGTGTTAATGTCAGTTTTCTAAAAAAGGCTTGAAATTATACTAATTTATAGATTTTGGGGGACTGACTATTGTAAACTTAAACCTCACCTAAATTTTAGCTTTTTCCCAATTTATCTTTTAAAATGTAAATACCGTAAATAGATTAAAACATTTCATATATTTAAAATTATGTCAAGAGATTATGTGAAGATACTTTGTTAAATCTGAGTCTGATACAGTCACCCTGTGTCTTGAGATCGATACTGACTTCAGTTGAATAAATGCCATGTTTATTGCCATGGAACTGTATTTACTTATATTTCCCCTGTAGTAACACTTTTCATCCCAAACCAGAAACTACTTTTGCCCTACTCGAATCGCTGAGCTTTTGCTCCTCAGTTGTCTTGGGCATCCCATAACACAGGGTCTGATGTTCCCGAGATCAGGACCTTCCACTGCCCCTCCAGACCACCTGAGCCAGACTTGCCCAAGAGTGCCTGTTGCATGCCTCAGTTTTCTGCAGAGCACAGGAGATGGTGCTGATCTCCAGTTAATTATTTGATACCATCATTAGATGAACTCTCTGCTGAAAGTGAAAGCGCTAGAATTAACGAAACCACAATTAGTCATTAATCCTTCCACTGCAGGCAATGTTTCTACACAATCAAACTGGCTTTTTACTTTCAAAGTAAAGCTCCTCAATGACAGGTTGGACCAGCTCATCCTCAGTGTGCTTGGTGCAGAGTGAAGCTTCCTCCACACAGGATTAGAAACCTGTTTGCTCAATCACAGGTTTTCAAGCACCCAGTATTATGTCAGCAACATCAGATTAAAAGCTTTCACAGCAGCTTGCAAAAGACCTTTACAAGTTTCCAGGCCACCCAGCACGCCCTGGCTGCAACAGCCATCTTGTGACAGAAGCACTGCAAACAGAAAGGACTTCCCAGCCCAGGCTTTGACAGCCAGCACTCAAGAAAAGCCACACTGAGAGCAGGATGGACACGGTCCGGTCATTAGAGCATCAGCTCCTGCCTTGGTAGCCCTGGGCAAACCCCCAGACCTTCAGCCAACTGTCCCTGCTACACCTCCATTCCCTTCATCCTGGTACCCCAGTACCCTGCTCCCCTCTCCCCGTAGAGCCCCATCTTACTCTCAAAAACACAGGAGTGATGCCAATAACAGCACAGTGCAGGGTGCAGAGATGCGACAGCTGGCATGCACTGGGAGAGGAAGGCGCTATTTTTTTTGGACCTATTTCCTTAGACATTTTGAATTTTTGTATTTACACCATGGCCATGGGAGAAGAGCTACCTCTCAGCACCATGAGCCACACCACCTCCTCCCCCAGGCTCTCCCCACAGGTTTGCTGGGAACAGGAGAGGCCCCGCACACACTGCAGGGCACAGAGCAGCAGCCCCTCCGCTGGCACCGCTGTCCTGTCCAGCTCTGGGGACAAAAAGCAAAGCAGAAAATACAGCAGTTTTCCAGGGAAGCTCCAGGCAGCACCCCAAGCCCCAGGACAAACCTGAGAGCAGCAGGGCAAGTTTGTGTCTGCTCAACAGAAAGGCACACACAGCTGATCTAGTTCAGAAAAGCTTTAGATGCAGCACAGAAGCATTCAGCTCTGCCCAGTCTGTTCGCCAGGGATCCAAAGAGCCAAGGCAACCTTCCCAACACCACCGTGAGACCCCCTTTCCCTCAGGGATTGTGGCAAACATGCCTTTCCACAGAAGCAGCTGCAGCCACACAAGCTGAGCATCCCCACTCCCTGACAGACCAGGATGTGCCACGTACCTCCAACCCCACACACACCTTTGCCACCACGGGCAAGGGAGTCAAGTCCCAGTCCTGCCAGCTGGTCTCCCATACCCAACTGAAAGAGCTGAAAGCCCCAAGAACAAGGAAGATGTTGTAAATATCGTAGTTACTCAATTAAACAAAGGAAGGGCCTTTGGGGGATGGCTGGAATGGCTGTGAGGTGGGGAGGCTCTGGGACAGGCTCACTTTGGGCAGGGGCCTTTGTGATTTGGGATAGCGGGAATGGTTGTAAGGTAAGGAGGCTCCGGGGACAATCTCACTTTAGACTGATACATCCTGAGGAGCACAAAGAAACCAACAGGCACCAATCAAGACCAAGATAAGGAACTTGTGACAGTGATGAGCCAAGACAAAAGACCACCAGAGAAGACAGCTGCAAATGTGGATCGGACACTTGCAGATATTAATGAGTTTCAGGAATTCTCATGTTTATGTAAACAAACTCTCAGAAATCCCATGAATATGTATAATTTTATGCTATATAATCTCTGGAAGTTTACCACGTCATTGGAGCACTGGTGGAGCTATCCCCAGCACTGCAAAGAATGCCGGCTTAACAACACTCTGGTTATCGAGTTTCATTAGATCGGATTCCTTACCCAGCCGCACCTCGCTTCCCACTTTGGTGAAGAAAGTTAGAAAGCAAGGGGGTTTGGATGTTACCAGTCTTTGTATCACAACCTCCAACACTAAAGACCCAAAACACACTGAGGAAGAGGTATTTAGACAATTTGGGCTGAGGAGCTGAGAAAGCACCCGCAGCTTGCAGGGAGAAAAGGCCGAGCTCCAGCACGCTGTGGGGATGGCTGGTGCCCACAAGCCTCCCTGCAGGGCTGCTCTCCAAGAGGAAGGAGCCCTCACATACCACAGTGCCTCTCAGTATCCCCTATGCCATTTCACAACGCACTTTATGTTATGGTTGGACACCTGCCCACATTTGCTATGGAGCCGCCGTTTCCAAACAGATGCCCCCACTGAGGCTGCTGGGGCTGGGCCAGCTCAGCAGTGGCACAGGTGGCCCAGCCTCTGGCACGGTGACCTGGCCCCAGGCAGGAACTGGGGCTAGGGAAGGGCAGAGTAAGCAGGCAAGAGGCTCAGCTTGACCTCAGGGATCTGCCCTGGACCTGGTTCCATCAACACCCTCCTCCATCATTGCTTTCCCCCCATTGCCTCTACTCTCCCCCTGCACCGCAGATGCACCGGGGTTGTTCCTCGGTATTTCTGTCCTTGTGCTTGTCTTCACGCAGCTCAGCCCACAGTCCCCAGGGTGCAAACTGGCAGCATCGGATCACCTCTTTTCCCAGCACGAGGTTAGGTGGACCTGCCTGGCATCGCCTTGGTAATTGCTGCTTGGTCTATCAGTCCCCTCCTCAGCTCTTTAAACATTTTGTGCTGCACACTGGAAACAAGCCTGAACTGCAGCGATAAAAGATTCAGCTGCTTCTCATCATTCTCCCCAGCAATTCCTATTCAATTTGGCTCTTACAGATAGAAAAATGCTTCATCTGCTTTGGAAACAGTCGTCAGAAAGCCCTTTGTGCAGCAAGGGCACCCACTCAGGCACCTCTAATCCCCTGTTCTCAGCATCAACCCAGCACCATTTCCCAATGGCAGAACTCCATCCTGTTCCATCTTTGACAAGAAGAGGACCAGCATGAGCTGCCTTGTCCAGACCACCCACCCCATGCACAGACAGCGACAGCGCCTGGCCCCAGCTTCACTGCCAGGATTTATTGCTCCACAGGCAAGGGTGTAGGCTAAGAAAAAACCCATATATTGGTCGATGAAATGTAGACTAAGAAATAAAACTTATATTGGTTGATGAAATGCAGACTGAGAAATAAAACGTATATTGGTTGATGCCTAGGTTACAGTGACACATATATAGTTTATATATATAGTTTAATTGGGTGTGCTGCCTTGATCTTTAAGGAGGACCATTGATCTTTAACTTCATTGTGTGAGCCCAATTACTTTGTATAAACAATGCATACCGTACATACCTTACTAATGACTGTACCCTTGAAGGGAAACGAAAAGACTGATGAGAGCGAAACATCCTGGCCCAGAAGGCACCAAAAGCTGGATGACTGCTCAAGCAGCGTGAAGTCAGCAAAAATCTGCGGTAACTGGGGGAAAGGTAAAGGTGGCAGGGGGAGATTGAGACCACTGACTCAAGACTGAAAAGATTTGCCCCCCAACACCTGTAAGGAGCATGTGTACTAATTTACATAGCAAGAGAGACTAATTTAATATAATTAGTCAATAGTAGATGAGATGGTAATCACTAACCAACGAGTATATATTTAGGTGGGGTTTTCTAATCCTGTAACAAAAATAAATACTTGCAGTTTCTTTGTATGGTGCGCTGGCTTTGTGGAATTACCACCTAGCACCTGTCTTTGTGCAAAGATGAAATAAATATCTGAGCTCTGTGTGCAAGACTGGCTTATTGCACACCAGGTACCAGACCCTGCTTGTGGGGCAACAGGGGCACATCCCTTCTGCTCATCCCCTTCATCACTAATTGCATCTCATCAGCCTTTCTCACCCCCTACCAGCGGGGACCTTCACCCGGGGCAGTCAGCAGAAGAGTCACACTGCACCCAGTCAGGAGTTTTTTGTGAAATGGTTGCTTTATCAGGAGAAAAAGCTTTACGTTGTCAGCACCACAATTCCTGAATTTTGTTTCCTCCCCATCAGCCTGCAAGAAGCAAATAAAACTTCCCTGGGCCACTGCTAGGCCTGATGGCTCCTTTCTCCTCTGCACAACCACATCTGCCCCTTTCCAGCAAAAAGCACCAGATTTAGGGGCAGCAGGAAAAAAAATCAGGAAATTAAATTTTTATGCCTCAGCTTGCCCAAGGCATCTGTGAAGGAAGGAGCATTGAGTCAACACAACATCTCATCAGCTCTCGTGCCCACGGCACAGCCCTGTGTCCCCTGCTCCGCTGTGGCCTCCCTGGTGCGACAGCGAGGCAGGTCTGTGCTGCGACCCACCAGCCATGCCACGCAGCCATCTGGTCCTGCTGCGTGGTGTCACCTACAGTGTTCAACCACAGCAGCTCAGCCATGCCCACCTCGAGTGGAGGCGAACACGCATGGGCTGCCCACGGAGGCTGCACGGTGCCAGCTGGCCCATCGCGGGCTGTCACCTCCAAAGGGTGTCAAGCAGGATTTTACAAGAACTGATGAGCCCTTCGAGAACCAAGCAGCTGCGTTCCTTGGGTGTGCGTGACCGCAGCCACAAAGGAGCAGCTCTGGGCACAGGGTACCCGATGAGGGATCCCCCAGGGCCCTGGCTTCTGGCCAAACAGCATTACAAGAAACAACAAAAAAAAGCCCAAAAGCAGACCACAAAACCCCTCGGGACACATGAGCTGGCATGAGGCAAAGCTGGGCAGCACCATTTGTATTTCCACCACACTCCTGCCAAAAAGCAGATGATACCATCGAGCATCATGGCATTACTAAGCTTGCTCAGGACACCGAGGCAGAAAACCCTGTGGCAGGGGCCAGAGGTACCTCCTCACTCTCTTTAACCACCATTTCCCCGTTGACCTCGCCGGGTCTGAAGAGCCTCACTGCAGCCCAGGATCTCAGCCCCAGCACACCATCACTAAATCCACGTTTCCTTGCAAGACTGAAGGAAGGGCCCGACGCGTCGCACCGCAGATGCAGCCCCCGGTCCCAGGGACGTTTCCACCTCGGCAGCACCGCTCCTGTACAATCCGGAGGGTGCCAGGCTGAGCAGCAGCGGCCACGACTCCCCCCAGCTCTCCAGCATCTTGGGAAAGGCACGACCTCACTGGGAGGAAGCCCCCTCCCTCAGGGTCAGGGGGCTTCGCAGGACAAAGGCAGAGCAACTCCATCCTGTTTGCAAGGGGGGGCAGGGTACTTGCTCAGGATCTCCCACAGCAAGGCAGATCTCCATCCTATTTGGGCCAGACCAGAGGCCAGGCAGGGTGACCTGGTGAGACCCTAGCACACGTGGTAGCCAGGGGGGACCCGCTGCCACCACCTCAGACCCAGCTGGAGTCACAGTTCCCTTTGTCAATTATTCTGCCTAAACCCACTCAGGGGTGAGGAGGGGGAGATCAGTGTGGATAGTGGGGCTCCATCCTCACCTCCCTCAAACTTCCAGACACAGTGGATCTGAAGGGACAAGTACAATGAAGAGTAGCCAGGCATTGTCCACCAGAGATGCTACTGAGGGGACACCCATGCCAGGCCCAGGGAGCAGTTACACAATTTTCTTACTGTTACAGACCAGGCAGTAGAAAGCAATGATAGATGATTTTGTGCTATCAAGTGTCCTCTGCTTCCCAGCCCTGCACTGTCCCCAGCTAAGGGCTGTTAGGTAAAAGTCAGACTCAGACAGCAGCTGCAGGGATGAAGCCAACAGGTGCTGCTCCTCAGGGACACACCATCCCTCAGAGCATTGCCTCCCAAGGGCAAAGGCTCAGAGGTGATGCTGAAGTCCTGCCCTAAGCTACCTGGTTCCCAGGCCTCATCTGTGCTCCGCTGTCTCCCTGCCACCCTCATGGCCCTGGGTGCACGTGGTCACTTGCCCATCTCTGTCCCCACAACCCCTCCTATAAGCCCATGTGGCCAAGCTGACAGTGCAGATCATGGTGTCCCCTGTTGTGGTCAATGCAACAACAACAAGGTGACATTGCCACCTATGCCAGAAGTTTGCCAAGACACAGGAATGAATGTGGGCATCCCACACCAGCCCAGACCCACCTCTAGCAGAGCTGTACAATGGCTCAGCCAGCACCAGAATTCCATGCCATGGTTTACCAAAAAGTCACTCCCTTGGGGCTGCGGCCCACGTACCCAACAAGAGTCCTTTGCTCCCCATGTGCAGCCCTATGGTGCTCCCACCAAGCAGCCAGCCCTTGCAGTCACCCCAAGCACAGAAAACCGGCCACAAACACCTATATTGAGGAAAAAAACAGGTACCTGGAGCAGTCCGCTAAGGCACAGAAGAGAAATCAAGCAGAAAAACACAACATCACAACACCTCTCCCAAACCACGTAAAGGATTTTCATACCTGGACCAGGAGAGGGACTGCCATGAGGCAGGGACTGTCCAGTGAGGATGAAGAGTGCCAGACTCCCACCCCCAGTCCTCTCTTCTAGGAAGGAAACCTTGTCCCACCCCTCTGGGTTTTATAGGGTGGGGGGGTTATGTGCTGCAGCTGCAGCTCTTCCACCACCTTGCACCGCTCCTCAGGACTGAATCGCCCTCAGCTGGGAGCCCCAGCAGGGAGCCGGGAGCATCCCCAGCACCGGGGCTTTGAGTCATCTCACAGGTGGGAGAAGCTAAATTCCTCACAGCTGCATTTTGTATCAAGGAGAAGAGTTCCCCATCTCCTACTGGGTATGGGGGACCTGGGCCCATCTTTGTCTTCCTCTCCCAGTCCTCATTCTTCTCTGTTCAGCCCCAAGATCTCTATGTCCCATGAAGACCCCTTATTTAATGCACTCCAGTGGGCAGAGTTAAGGGTACTGTGGCAGGTTTAGTCACTGATTTTGAACAGCAACACGGCGGATTTAGTTTCCTTTTAATGCAGCGGAGGTGTCTGCTCCCCACTCCAGCACTGAGAACACGCGCGGGCCGGAGCAGCCTCGGTCCCCACCCTCCGGCTGTTGCCTGCGAACACCAACACCTGCACAGGAGCGATTTGCTCACTGCAGAGAGGAGCGAGAGCTAGCGGAAATATCACAAACAGTGTCAAGCTCAGCACCAAACCCACCCTCAGACAATCCCCCCAAAATTGTGCCAAATTTATCGAACTTTTGAGAACCTCCTGCTGACCTTTTGAAGCTGACGCAGGGTTTGGTGGAAGGAATGTGGGAGGGATATGAGACGCTGCAGGGACGCAGGAGAGGTGTTACAGGGACAGTGCAATGATACGGAGTGGATGCGGCAGGGATGGTGCAGGACTGTGGGAGGGATGCAGGAGGAATGCTGCGGGGATGCTGCAAAGATGCTGCAGGGATGCGGGGGGGATGCTGCAGGGATACCAAAGGCATCTTGCAGGACACTTTCCCACGGCTCTCTGACAAGCAAAGAGTGTTTGGCTCTCAAATTGACTCAAACTAGCCACTTCATTTCCCCTGAAACTTTCCGGAGAAAACAACTTCTTATCTCACTAGAAACCCAGGCCACAAATGCTGGTCTGCCTGGGAGGAACCAGCAGCTCTTGTAAGCCGGCAGCGGCACTGCTAGCCTCGGACAACTGCTGGCTGTTGCCTCCCCAGGGATGCACTCGAGGATGAGGCTGCACCTGTGGGGCTGAGCTGCCGGCACCATGTGCCCAGTGCAGCTGCAAACCGCGGTCCCCATGCCCTGCGGAGCAAAGAGCTGCAAATTTGTTTCCTGTGAGCTGAAAGGGGAAATACAGGGGGACCAGACGCAACCCCGGGGTGTTATTCTGCATCCCTGCTATCAGCTGAAACATCAAACACTTGGCTTTCAGCCTATACCTTTTTCTGTTAAAGGCTTAACAGAGGGTCAGGATGTTAATTCTGACCTTGGGTAACTTTGTGGTCAGTGCAGCCCTCTGAGGGGGTACTGCTGCAGCCCACAAAACAGCTGGCACATCTGCAGTGTTTTTAGCCCAGCAAATCCTCCCTCCTCCTGTTTCTGCTTAGCCAAAAGCCAGAGGAGCAGCATCTCTCCCTCCCGATTCACCTCCAGCACAGCTTGGGATGATGGAGAGCAGAAAGGCAGAGGTCAGCTCCCCTCTCCTGCCTCTGCCTGCCCAGTGAAGTCCTGCGATGCCAGGCAGCTCCTCTGCCCACTCCACGACATCCCTGAGGATGCCTGGGCACCGCCACCGCTGCCCACCGCCTCGCTCGGCCTCGCTCCTGCCGGCATGGAGCACAGCCACCACATGGGGAAGAAATTGCTCGGCAGTTTCAGACACCTCCATCACCCTTTTATCTTCCCAGAGGTACTTTCTATCGCCCATCAGCTTTTTCCCATGGTGGAGGATGGCTCCTTTCATCACCTTGAGTGTTTGGGAAGAGGCTCCATGGCGGCAGCGATTGCCATGGGGTTTTCAGCGAGGCTGTGAATTAAAGAGCTGTCAGAGCCCTGCCAGATCATGGCCACCCTGCCCGCTCTGCACCAGCACTGGGGAAGCTCCTGCGTTAAAATCTGCTTTTCACAGCATCGCAGAAACACCCGTCTGGCCGTGCTCTGTGGGGCCTGGGGTGACACAGCCTGTGCACATCCATGGCCGACATTTCGCAGATGTGCAAAGCTACCGGTGAATTTGAGGGATGCCTGGGAGGTTGGCACAGCCCAGCAGGATGCCAAGGGCTGGTGCTCAGCTCTGGGGTACTGGCTGGTTGCAATCAGGGGCAACCTCATCCGGGCAGTGATGGACACGGCTTCTTTGCACCGAGCTCAGAGCTGACGGTAGCTTCCAGGTTACCTCCTGAGTCCTGTTTGGCGATACAAAGCAAATACGCCACGAACAAGTCATCCTCCAGCACACCACGGGCTCAGGGCACGAAGGGGACAGGGCAACCCTACGTGCGTGGTGCTGGAGCCCTGCACTCCTCAGTTGCAGCAGCGCGCCGGGACTCCACGGGCGTGTTTTAGTGGGATGCAAAAACCCCTCATCCGCAGGTCTCAGGGAAGTAAGGGACCAGGAAGAAAGGGATGGTACAATTTTGAGGTTAGTCAAAACACTGCGGTAATGTAGCGGAAAGTATTTTTCTGCTGTAATCTCATTCTCATGCTGTGCCAGGTTTTTCTTGCTGTATTGAAAGGCAAGTGTGGGAGGTGTGAACTAATGCTACCGCACTGGGAAGGTGGTGACGACCTGAGATCTCACAATGATGTTCATCAGACTCCCTACTCAACAGGGGTGTGAGCAAGTGCAGTGGAAAAAAAGGGACATAATTGGTCTTTTAAGAAAAAACCCAAATCAAATAGCTGTGAGACAACCTCGTCAGCAAATGCTATTTAAGAACACAGACATTTGCTTCCTCCCTCCCGGGGCGAGTGTTAACCTTTAAGCGTAGCGTTTCCACTCCCTTCCCTTTCACTCACATGTTTTCTCCTCCACTTGCTCCCCACTTGCCAAAATCACTTGTTTTTCCCCATCGAGAGCCCACGGCTGTTGCGTGCTGCCGCGTCACGATGCACCGCGCCGAAAGCTGCTCCATCACCCACCACCATCCCATCCCTGCACTGCCACAGGCCTTGAGGCAGCTGGCATTGTTTGGCAGAAATGTTTCCCGGCAGGAAAAAAATCTCCCTGTGATTTGCACACACCTGGGGCTCGGACCTAAACTTCGTTTCTTGTCATTCCTGGGTGGCCAGAGCTGAACCTCCTCAGTGCTCGTGCAAACGGGAAGCCGGTCGCGAGCATCAACCGGGATTGCTCTGCAGATGGTTGCCCTGTTGTTACGGGCTCTTGCACGCACAGAGCCGCCTCCCTGCTTGGAAAGGTTTTTTCCCAGCTGCAGGAGAGACCGGCTGGTGTGACGATGCCGGCGCTGAGCCCGGTGGGAGGTTTCTGGAGCTTGTTTCAGCGACTCCCGTCTGCGCCATTGCTTCCTGTCCTGGCTGCGAGGGCAAGAACAAGAGCTCGGGTGGTGACGTGGGAGCCTTGCGCAAGAGCCAACGAGGGAAACGCAGCTTGCTACTTGCTAGAGAGCATCTCATGCTCATCGGCAGCGAGTGGAAAGGGCCTTGCAGGGAGAAGGAGTGCCAAGCGCTGCAAATTGGTTTAATATCCTTCACATCACCTCTTCACCCTCAGTCTGCGCTCCCCGGTGTTTTGAATTCAGGGGGCTGAAGGCTGGGGCACGGGGAAGGAAGGTCCCTG
>NW_009619035.1:0-19569 GCF_000690535.1 Cariama cristata | reverse complement strand
GTTGGGAACGGCTGCTGGGAGCACCGCAGCCCCAGCCCCATCCCTGCATCCCCCCGCAGCACCACGATCCGGAGGAAATGAATGTGCCTTTGCACACCCTTTACCCAATCCTCAACAATTTAAAGAAAAGTGGGATGAGGCTGAGCTGCGAGCGCAGCTCCTCCAGCTGTGCCTCATCCTGCACCTGGGAAGCTCCTTTGGACCAGGTAGGCTCATGGCAGGAGGCTACGATGAGGAGCTGCGCCCCAGGGGAGGAAGGGCAGGTGCCTTGGGGAGATGTAGAAAGTGAGGAGGATCCCTGAGATGAGGAAGAGAGTTGTGTAACTTCTTGCTTACAACCCACCAATGCTTCCTGAGGGAGGGGGCTGCGCAAGCCCCCCAGGCAGGGAGGCATCGCTGGGGCTGCCCACAGCACAGCGGCTTTTTTTTTGCCTTCCCCGCTCCAGGCACCCGGCTCCCTGTTTACTCGCTTTAAAAAAGTAATAGGAAGAGGCTTTTCTTATCAAGTTGCCTTTTAACTTCTGAAGTTGCAGTCACTGTTTCAAAAGCATTAAGAACAGAAATTGTTTTTTTTCTGATAAAAGTGACTCTGACTCATTAAGAGGCTTCGACTGCTGCTCTAGTGCCAAGTACCGCCAGAAAAGAAGGCGAGGAGGATGCCCATGCTGCTGACTACGAGGCGGTTGGAGGAATTCGGCTCTCGGCGCTCATCACCAAAAATCCCCGAAGACGTCTGTGTCCCACTGACCAGGGCAATGAAGCCCATCCCCAGCTGTTCAGGATCTGGGTCAAAAAGAGTGTTGCAAACCTAAATAACTTAAACCTTACAACTTACCCCAAAGAGGACACAGCATTAATATTTGCACACCAAATCCAGCTCAGCTTCTTTAGCTTTCGCAGCAAAGGTTAAACAGCAAGGCCCTGCAGGTGGGATGTTGGCTTGGATTTAAACTAATAAAAAAACCCAACCCACTGTGTATTTACTGGAGGTGAATTCCTCAATTTCCCAGGCGATTTCCAAGCTGTGGGTACATGGTCAGAGTGAGATGCTCTGGGCACCGGCTCCTTCCCCCCCATCTCCTGTCTCTGCACCTCCCGCAGTACAGCTGCGTTCTTCATCCCCTGCATCCTCCAACCACCAAGGCAAACGACAGATTTTAAATGAAATCTCACAAATTCTACCCAGTTTTGTAGGGAGAGTCCTTGTTACCATAGTTAGGGGCTCGGGAGCTTCGAACCCAGTGCATTTTTCCTGCGGTTGTGCTGCACACATAAATTAATCATCTTGTAACAAATACGTGGCCACTTGGGACTTTGTAGCTGCTTTTTTATTACTGTGCAGTTATTCAGAATTTCAGAGCCATAGTGGGGCTAAAGCAGAGGTCCCCCCCTCTGCTTTCACAGCAGCCTGGGGCGCAAGCTGTGGGCGGACGTTTGCGAGAGCAGATCACGCTTAAATTTCACAGTGATGTTCACCAAAAATTATCTTTTTCCTCCTGTTTCTTCAAGGCTTGAAATAAATAACGCAACAGTATCTTCTATTCCCTCCTGGATTTTGTGTATTGCTGTTCCTTTTTCTCCTCTTTTTCAAGCTTTTTTATTCCCACTACTTACAAATGCTGAGCAATTCAGGAAGACTATATATATGCCAACTGGAAAAATGTTGAAACAATGAGGAAAATTGCCTGGGTTATATCAAAACTTTCTTATTTTGGGTAACTAGTGTATCAATGCAAGCAGGTCAGATAGGGGATAAGTCCCTGGTACCTCTCAGGCTTTGTCCCTCCACAGGTGCATTCCCATTTGGTCCAAAAGGAGATTAGCAAAGACAGATAGGTACAGTAGGAATTAGGGAATAAATAAAATAATCCCAGCCAGATCCTGGCTACCTGGGTGTACCCGGCAAAACATTTCCTAGAAAGGTTATTTTATCCCTCCTCCAAAACATAACAAAAAAAAGAATTTGTAAAACCAATTGTAGTAAAGAGATCCATCCCTTTCATCTTGATTACAGAAACAAGAAGCAAATATGTGTGACTTAAATTTTAAACCTTTGACATTTTGGAGGGGTGAGGGGGGGAAACGCTGACAAAACGAAAACCACTATCAGATCACGCATCTTTTGCAGGCAAGGGAGGGGGGAAAGAAATTCTCTAATCGACTGTAAATGCTGATGCGCAGGAAAACTGCCCAGGAGGGATTTCCCTCTCCTTTAGCAGGAGATGGATGAGCGCAGAGGCGGCACAGCCGAGGGCTGCACGGCCCGGTCCTGCGCACACTCAGCTGATCTCGGCCCCCTGAGCCCGGCCCCTCCGTGTCCGTCCCCCCTCGCGAGGTCCTTGCAGGGCTGGCACCGGTGCTGACAAACATGGAACACTGGAAGGAAAAGGTCTGGTGCTACCGAGTGTGGAGGTTAGTGCCTGACCACACTTGGACACTGTCCTTTGTTCTGGGCACATCTGGAGCTGGGGGTGACCAAGGGACCACATCTGGATTGCCGCATTGTCATCATGTGGCTGCATCCTGTAGAAAATCAGGTGGGATCAATAAAACCCTGATTTTTTTTTTCTTCTGATCCCTTCCATAGGAGTAAACTCCAGCAGCCAATGCAACAACTTTGCACGTCCCCACTCAATATTCAGGGTTACAGGTGAGGAAAGCAAACACAGGTGTTAGACTGGAGGGAGGCTCAGGACCGCCCTCGCAGCGGGAAGAGCTGTGCCCCTGCCCACACCAAGACGGCGGCTTCATCCCCACCAGCTGGGCAGAAAACAAGCATGGGAAGGTGTAAACCAGAAGATGTAACAGAGCATCCAATTTCTAACAACGGGAGCCTCCTCTCATGTGCTTGGCATCCCACCGCTGGTGCTCTCACGCGGCGATGTGGTTAACACGGGTGTTTTCTCCCAGAGGGATACAGACACACATGCACAATCACAGAGCTCCTCACACCTCTTGCCACAATGCAACTTGCTCCTCTACGAGCAAGAAATCCTCTGTCAGGCTTCTCCTCTGCCTGAGCAGCACTTCTCTCTCATCTGGGGGGCAGAAGACAGCACCCCAACTAAACAATACAGCTGGACATCAAAAAAGCTGAGTTTTGTTGGACCAAAGCAGCACTCGCACGTCCGATATTGTCCTCCACACCTTCATAACCATTCCAGCTGTGCACCAGATGTGATGGTGGGTGTTGATCTCTGCAGGCACCAGTGGTGAGCCAGCCCCAGAGCTCTGGATCCATGCAAAGGGAGGGACAGAATGGCAACACAGAAATAGCAATTTCCAGGTTTAACTCAACACAGTAAGACTTGAGTTCTGGGGAGATTTGGGGGATTTTACCCAGAAAAATGGCATTTCAGGGGGTTTTATAAAGGCTTGATTCACACTTTAGTCCAAGCCAATTGATGCAACCGTCACTAAGTGAAGGGGGTTTGGCAGAAAGAAGCAGAAATAAAGACAACACAACCCTGCGCGATGTCTGGGAAGTGGAGCTCAGCACCCCGCTCTGCCGCAGCCTTCCTGCACAGAGTGCGGGAGGGGGGAAAGTCAGGAAAAAAAATCCACCCCCCTTCCTCACCAGGGTGCTGGGTCTGCACCTGTACCAGCGAGCCTGGGCTGTGCCAGGTGTGAGGAGAAGTCAGGGTGGGTGCACCTGGTCCACTTCTTACTAGAGGTTTGGGGACTGAGGTTGAGTTTGGGTGCAGGTTTTCGTTAGCTGCTACTTTACCCACCCCCAGCCCTAACACATCACAACTGCAAAGACTTTTAATGTCTGACAAAAATAAAAATAAGAATCAAGCAAGCTTTATTCATCCTAGAGTGTTGCTATTTGAGTAGTTTGTTTGAGGTCAAGGAGTTGTCAAACCTCCCCAGTTCCCTCTGATGTTTTAGCACACTTACCAAGTATGAGTAATGCTACATGCAAGAAATGAAAGATTGTGGTCTTCAGAAGAACTGATAACAGAAAGCCAGCTTAAAGATGAATAGCTTAGTGTATTCACCCTTCTTCAGTTGCGTTTACTACATCATATTTACAGGCTAATGTAAGGGTGTATAATTTCTTTTTCTCTCTTTTTTTTTTTTTCTACATAGCTGAGGATGAATTTAAAAGACTGAGTGTCTGATAAGAGGAAGATACAAGCTGGAGGACAGCTACATAAATACTGACTCCCACGCTCCCAAGATACCTCTAATAATCACTTCATCTTAACACACTGCTGACCATTATTGCACACAGACAAGGATATTTGGTGGTATTAGGGATTTAGACAGCAACTCCCAGTGTTTTGCATCAAAGGGAGCTAGATTGCATAACCTGCTTTATCCTTTTGCAAGCCACAGGATGAAACTCCAGTTAAGGTGACACAGGAGGCTGAAGATTGCCCCAGATGGTGGCCAGTAGGCATTTCAAGACCATTTCTCCCATTGTATTTCAGCCTGACCTTGCAGCGCAAGGATGGACAGACCTCACAGACATTTTAAAGTTTATCATCCCTAAACCCCCAGTGGGTAAATCAGGCCACAAAGCCCATGGTCATGCACTTCTCCACCACAGGACTTAGTCCCCTGGAAGCCCAAGACCACAGGCACCAAGGCACTGTGTTGTGCAACTTACTGTGCACTAAACTGTTACCGAGGCTCTGGTCCTCGGGTTCTGCCTGTTCCCAATAACAGAGATGCAGGTGGGCATGAAAAAACCTGCATGCTTTCCTGGTGGTATTTCACAAACAATCTTTAATACCCTTCCCGTTAAACCCAAATTTTCAAAAGACTTTTCCATATTTGCACAGATGGTGCCCAAACAGCAATAGGGTAGCTAGGCTCCGAAGAGAACTGGGACCAGTTTGCACCATTGGCAAGATGTGCAAAGCACAGTCAGGGGATTTACACACAGGGCTGCCTGCCAGAAGGGCAGAGACAGCGCTGCAGGAGAGCATGTAAAGGAGGCACCTGGATATAAAGATAAGGGCAAGGTTCAACAGGAAAAATATAGAGGTGCGATCCTGGCAGCTCAGAGCACAGCAGGCAGATCACATTAGGAGCAGCTCTTGTGTGGCTGATAAGGCCAGCAAGAGATAAGGGGCAGAAATGCTCTTGCTGCCTGCGGTCTCTCAATCTAGCCCCACACAACCTCTCTGCATAGGAAACAATAAAAACCAGCCTCAACTCCATTGTCCAGAACCTGCAACTCACCAAAAGAGTCAGAGCATCGCTATGAATGCAGAGAAGTGCTGTCGCATCCTCCTTCCCCGGCTCTTGCCCAGCTGACCACGGCTAACCTGGATGCCAGCACCTTCCCACTGCAAATATCCCCGCAGGCACCGGGCATCAGCCCCTGACTGGCATTTGTAAGGAACCTGAGCCCTCTGCCCTCAAGGGACTGCAAACCAGCTATGCCTGCACAAGCTGACACTACCAGGGTCGCCTGGGATTTCTGATGGTAGAAATGCCAACCAGAAACATGACAGTTATTTTCTTTTCCACAAAAAGACCAACCCACTTCTCTAGAAATAACCTTCTAGGATTGACACGAGATTAAATTAGAAGAATGGGAATAGAGGAATTCAGTTTGAGACTGAGTCTTAACTGCCCATGGCAGTGTCTGGTCTCCTATGTGAGTCAGGGACGAGATGCAATGCAGGGAGCAGTTTATTTTGCAGATTATTAATACTGCTAGTTGTGTATGGTTTGGAATTTTCCCTTCTAATTATTTCATAATGATGGAAATATAACCAAGATTAAACTTAAAATAGATTTTTGAAATGGCATTGCCCTTACAGGTACACCCAGGGGCTATACAGTCTGCCAGGCAATGGGGTACTTTGAATGCAGCATCTATTTCCAGAAGTCATTGCTAACTTTTCCTACCTCAGTAATGATTCAGTTTTGGTCCTTAGCCTAAGCTAAAGGTCATCATTAACTCATTCTCTTAAGGGAAGACTCTGTAGTCATCTCACTGCCTAACGCTACAAAGGTGTGAAAAATAGTGCCTGAAATGTGTGAGATTTGTTGGGGTTTTTTGGGCTGCGGTGTCTGGCAGCAGAGAAACTTTCTTTTCAGAGGCACAGGGATGGACAAGCATTTGGATCAGACTTCAGCTCCATCCAGCTTTGCAGCTTGTCTCCAAAGCTGGTCGATGCTTAGCAAAAACCCGTGAGAGCAGCGGCAGCGTTACCTGCCCTCCCGGCACCCCTGACTGCGCTTCGGGGATGTCCTGAGCCGGCCTCTTGCCACCACTCAGTCTCCAACTGCTCCTGACAGACTAATCCCCCCTGAAATTTTCTCATTGCTTTTTGACCTCATTTATATCCACAACATCCTGTGGTAACAAGTTGCATGATTTAACCATGTGCCGCATAAAAAAATACTTCCTTTGGCTTTTTTTGAAAGCCTCTACCCACTTTCATTCAGTGCCAGCTCGTTCCGCGTTATGGAAACCAGTGAACAAGTTTTCCCTGTTCAAATTCTGCAGATCTCCCAATGTCTTGGTGTGGTGGGCTCTCCTGTGGTCTGCTTGTGGGGAGGGGGAAAAGTGTTGCACCCATCATGTATATTTAGATACCTGTAGCATGTCCCTCTCGGGTACTTCTTGCCAACTCAGAATCCCAAGCTCCATGCCAGAGCTGTTCTGCATCTCCACTCCCTGTCCTTGCCCTCTCTTCACTGCCTCTTCTCAGAGGCAGGAGGAGCAGAATGGCAAACAGCATCGAAGGTGTGAGCTCAACAGGACCGCAGAGCTGTCTTGGAGAGTGCTTGTTGTTACTCACCAGTTACTACGGGATTTGTAAAGACCGTGGCTTTCTCCTTTGTGCGTTAATTTGTATTTATCATCATTGAATTGCCCCTGCATTATCTTCTGCAGTCTTTGAGCATGGTGAGATCTTCCCCAACATGTCGCAGTCATTTTCAACTTTGCCAGTCTGAATAACTTTATATTGCCAGGACCTTTTTCATTTCACTATTTCCTGCTTTTTCTCAGACACTAAATGTGTTGACTAGAAAACAGATGCCACCTCGGTGCCTCTCAAATTAACACCTAAACTGCATTTCCTGGAATCTATTTGGGGCTTTTGAGAGCTTTCCATTACCATCAGCAAAATTCTCACCTGAAAATTTGATAGCAAAACGGCTATATTTTTTAATTTGAGAAAAATGTATTGATTGTGAAGGCTGGAGCTGTGCAGAGGGGGAAAGCCTGCTTTAAAAATGCACATTGATGTAACATCAGGAGTCAGAAAGCCAGATTCATCTCTGACTGATTAAAAGCATTAAGCTCTGAACCCAAAAGAAGTGTCAGGAATGTATAAACGCTGCAGCGTGCTTCCCTCCACTGCAAGGAGGGGAATGCCCTGGTCCCTGGCTCCCTCTCCTTTCCCTTTCCAGCCCTCGGCACCCCAAGTTCCCAGCCATGGGGGAGCACTGGTCCCAGCGGAGTGAGGAGGGGGCCCCGCTCTGCTTGAGCTGCCCACCCAGACAGTTTCCCTTCTCTTGGAAAACAGTTTTGAATCCCTGCAGCCAGAGCAGGGAATCAAAGCGAAGTCTCTCGTTTCCTGGGGAAGTGCTGAAACCACCAGCTCCTATGCAAAGCAAAAGGCTGATATTTGTGTACTATTTCTTCCTCCGCTGATTGTGCTTTCGAATGAAATTGTTCGTGGTGGCTGTGTTTCAGGGAGCCTGGGCTGACCACGTGCACCAGGACTTGCTCGCTGGAGAAGGTCCATGCTGGGAGCACGGTCGAGCTCCTGACCCCAGCAAAGGAGCTACAGCGGGGCTGGGCTTGGCTCCCGGGGGATATTGGGCTCTTTCTTGTGCAGGTGATGCTCTCAGGCTCAGTCATGGATGCCAAAGGAGAAGCCCCACATCTCAGCCCTATTCCTGCCCCAAAAAGCTGCCAGTCTGCCCCTGGGACTCAGTGATGATGCAAAATCCCTTGTGCACAGAGGTGTGGACTGAGCGGCCGCGGGCAGGGGCCGTTCACCTGTCAGCAGTCACAGCGAGAAAAACTACCTTTTTTATTTTATAAATAAAACATCTCTGCCTGAGGGAGCTGCAAAATGGTGGAAATGTGCTATGCAGTGCAGAGCCAGATTTAACAGCTTCTGCCTTCAAACGTCCTGCCCCATGTAATTTCTAAATTTCACCTCTGCCCTAAGAGTAAACATCACCAAGTGGTACTGATAAACACAGGCCTGTATTTGCCAGTGTAAATAATTACGATATTAAATCCGTGGCATTGGTTTACATTTTTAACCATGGGTTGAATCAACAATATAATCTTAAATGCCAGTTAGTACTGAATTAAGCTGTTGCTTTTGACCTTTCCATTCCAGTAGACAGATAAAAAAAATACCAGAATAGGTTTCCAAAGAGATACAGGCAAGAAATATCTTCCTTGCGTCCCCCTCTTAGGGCACACGCATAGTTTTTTTTTATTGTATAACACTCACCCCAGTAATTAACTAGCTTGAAAACTACCTGAGATTACTTTGGAACAAAGACTAGTTAATCAATTAACTTATAAGCCTGAACAGGAGTGGAAATAGGTCAGCTCCCTTCCAGGCAAGCCTCACATCATCTGAAACAATTGGTACAATAACGGCTCTTATTTGAAGATGTTATTAAATGTGCAACTTGGGGATGGGATAATCAATCGAGATGGATGGATTTCCCCTGGGTACTGGTAGGAATCTCTCTAGGGCAAGGAAGAAAATGAGAAATGCAAGTGTGGAAGGAAGGGAAACACTCTCCCTGTCTGCATTTCCTCCAGGCGAGCGGTTCCAGAGGGGAGGAAAAGAAAAACCTGGAGCAAGAGAAATAGTGCCGAGGTTGAAAGAAGGTGAAGGATGAGCCAGGTGTGGGGCCAGGCCTTGCTTACTTCACACACTTTCATGCTGTCCTGCTGCTTTTCCTGCTGCTGTCGCACCCTTCCGCTCCTTCCGCGGAGGCCCCGGCAGCTTACACCACCGTGAACCCTGGCTCCAGGTTTGGTCCTCGGTCTGTGCAGCAGCAGGGACACAACAAACAGGAAGTGTTACTCATTTCTTTGTCATCTTCAGATGAACCGTGCCTGCTCCCCACAAAAAGTTGCCTTTGGGTACCTGCAGGTTTAAACCTCTCAGGGTTGTCTCGCCCCGGGCCGCAGGCAGCAGGGCAGGGAGGGAAGGCAGGTCCTGGGGGCTACCTCCATCCCTGTGAGCACTGAACCCATCTGACACAGCAGGGCGAGCTGACCTACCCCCAGCTCTGCTGCCACGGCCAAGCTGGTGCCTGCACCCCACATCGCTTGCCCACAGCCGCTTGCTGCATCCTGAAATGGCTGCAGGAGCCTGGAGCCAGAGAAGGACCCGGCACAGCGGTGAGAAAGTCTGGTCCAGCAGTGATGGGGAAGGGCAGGAGTAGGGGGGAGGAAATTTCTCCTAGCGAAATAGTTTCTAAGGTGCCTTCTTGCTATGGGCTATCCCTACCTGTCCTCAGGGGAAAGAGAAGGCAGAGGGAATAAGACAGACAGGAAATCGAACACTTGTGGTTTCTTTTAATCTGAAAGCATCACTGTCAAATTTTTTTTTTTTTGCAGCACTCTGGTTTCCCTTTGTGCCACTGAGTACAGTAGAGCTGCCCGCCTTGCGCTGCAGCCCGGGCGCTCCAGCCTCGGGCAGCTGCAAGCATGAAGGTCTGCCCATTTCTCTGAACTGATCTCAGCACAAAAGTGCGAGGGATGGACAGTTAGCGAGGTTAACCCTTGCGGGGTATCACTATAAACAGTGATGAGCTGCGTGTGAGCCCCACCGCACCAGCCCCTCTGCCAGCGCGCCAGCAGTGCAGTAGCTGCAGGAGGACTCCGTGGTGGAGAACTGAGGGTCCTGCTGTGAGAACATAGACACAGACAGCAGAAAAACACATTTATGGACAGAGGAATCAGGAAGGTATGTGCCCCACAGCCTGCTTAATCTGTGCCCTTCATCGCAGCTACCTCTGCTCCTGCTAAACAGGACTTATCTCCACAGGATATATTTATCACGCTGGCTGTACCTGAGGAGGAAAGCTCAGTGAAGATACAGTCCCAACAGACAGGCCAATACACCTTTTGCAGCTTCTGGAAACAAGAGTTTTATTAGGCATAACATGTTGATATACCTCCACAGTTCAGATGACCCTATGTGCAGCTCACATTAAGGGCCCCTTTACCAAACTAGTTTGAGGGATTATTACATCCCATGTCGGGTAGCATGGTTTCTCTTTTTACACAGTCTTATTATTGGTGCATTTCTTTATTAGCTATGAAATGATTTCTAGAAAAATACTCTTGACAATTGTCATTATTCTCCAGAGCCTGCAATTTTAGTGAGAACAGCGTAACACAAAAAGGAGCAGGGTAGTCCTGTGAGCAGCAGAACTGGCGAAGCGGAGATTCCCAGGAATCTGAGCTAGGAGGCTGAGCTCCCAGTGTCATCTCTGGTTTCCAGTAGGGCTGAGTGGGCAATGCATTTTTCTATCAGTAGGGACATGATAGATTGCATAAAAATGCATGGTTGGGTCAGAGAGGAACAATTTGAAGTTGCTTATTCTCTTTGAGATCTGTCTTCTTCCATCAGATTGGGCTGTATTTGTCCAACATGTCAAAAAATGTTAAGGGCTGACAGACACAGAAGCATCAGAACTGCATTAGCCTCTTTCCTTAGGAAAAAAGACAAAACATGAAAGGAGAACTGAGAAGAAGTTACAGCTATACCTGGAATACACCTCTGAGAACTATCTTTGGCTTGTAAATTGAGGTGACTGAGGAACAGTGTAAAGTAGGCTTTAGAGACCTCCATGAGGCTACTGCTCAGGCTCAGCTGACTTTCAGCTCAACATAGCTATAGCTCAAGATGCCTCCTGCCTTACGCCAAGCCCTGAGCTACGGGGTCAGCTCAGTTAAAGTTCTCCAGCTGTATCGCACCTACTGCACAGTCACGGCCATGGCTGCAGTGCAAGCCTTCCCAAAGCCTAAGCAGTCACACAGGGAAAGTGTCCCAGCAGATATCCCAAGGAATATATACACTATGTGCAGCATAGGTAAAAGGGAGCGAAATGCTTTAAAACGAGAAAGGGGCCAAACCCAAATGCATTAGATAAAATGAAACAAAATCTGGAGATCTGGAAAAGAGCAGTCACCTGAGACACAGAATGGAAACCCACGTCACCAGGAATAGCTAAAACCGGTGTGGAGATGATGCTAGAAATGTCTTAGCATGGCCACTCCTTGAATGCTCAGCAATGGGTCGGAAGCACCACGTGAGAAACAAGTAACAGCTTGCCCAGTCTGAGAGCAGGTTTCCAACAACGATGCTTTGCTGAAGGTTCCCAGCATATCTCACTATACAAATTTGGTTGGGAGGGAGCATTTCCTTCAGCCCAGCTGATGTGGTTGAAGCATCGGAAGGGGAGCGAGCTGGTAGCTTTATATCTGTAAAGGGCACACACCTGCAGAACGTGTTGGACATCTACCTCCCTGCCCTGGGCATCATACGCTTCTAAGTCTCCTCCCTCCTTCACAGAGGCATGGAAATCAATGCCTCCGTGTCCAGGAGATCTCTGAACAGCAATGCGGCCTTTACTGTTTTTGCAAAGTCCAGCCTGTTCTGTTCCATATCTGCAGCTCATCCAGTGGTGCCGCGCACTCTGTGACAGCAGGGACCCAAAAGCCTATAGTTATGAGTATTATATTCTTTTATTATTTCTTAGTGCTGCAAATATGCCAGGCACTGAAACTCAAGGGAAAGCTTCAGTGCTAGGTCTCCAGTTCAGTCTCTCCAGCTTGCACAGTATGGTGAATAGAAATAATTGATGAGTACTTCCAATGTGAGTCCAGTATTGGGCCAGTTGAGATTTGTCTTGATTAATATAAGTAGTCAGATGTTAACTGAGTTGCTCACTTGGATTTAAAGCTGGTAAAATAATTTTAAAATAATTTAAAAAAATCTAAAATGTTGAAATACTTTCTACCCAGTTAATGAACAATTTTGGTATAAATTATCTTTTTGCTTATTTTTTTTTTATTTTGAAAGTAATTAATTTCAAAAAAGGAAGCAGTTCAGCCAACTCAGCTAAAGGTGAGTGAATGTTTTATAAAGGCAATTTCTGAATACAGAAATGTAACTTTTGAAAATGCCTTATTTAAAAAGAAGAAAGTAAAACTAAAATATGTCTTGCATTTTAGTAAAAACCAAATATTTAGTCCTCCAAAATAATTGCTGCAAAGATAAATGAAACTATCTTCTGGATCACACTGTGTCAGGTCAAAGAGAAAAATAGTTCATTCTCTCTGAAGAGATACGCTGGGAATAACATGGACAAGGTTCTGCTCTCATTTCATGCCAGTCTAAATCCTCCGCCTTTTAATCACTATCCCTTTTTCTTGTTCCAGACAGCTGAGGAGTCTGAAACTGTTTCCATCAATAGTTTCCCATGTCAAGCAATTAAGACTTCAGGCACATTCATGAGGATGAAGGCGATGATGAAGCAAAGGTAATTAAAATGGTTGCCACTCCAAGCAGTTGTAGTTGTGTTTACATAGTGTGGACACCACCTCCACTGCCTAAGCCTTTTCCTGCCTCTGGTCCCTTCACACCTCAAATTTTAGCTTGGTTTGTAAGCAGAGCAGCCAGGTGAAACTCAGACTTACACAGTGACCGCAGAGTCTGGCAGATCTGACCCAGCAAGATGAACATCATGGCCAGCTGCAGTTGTGCTGTAGTGATGCAGCCCAGACGTATAAACTCTCTTATCATTTATGCAAAGCAGGGAAAATGACTTCCCTCTTTGAAGCATAAGACATTTCCCTCCCACCCCCTACTTTCAAATCCTTCATGTCTTTGGAAGGTCTTGCATTGGCCCCACGGTGGGCCATCCCTCTGCTACATCAGTGGGAGTCCAGGCCACTCTCCTCCAAGCTGCTGAGGGCTTTGGTCTTAATCCGGAGCTTGTGAGGTAGCGCAGCATAGCTTCGGCCCTTCAAGTGATCTTCTGAAGGGCAGGGCAGGCTGCATGGGGGTAGAAGAGAAGTTTTGGGCACTTGTTGCTCATCATCTTCATCTGAGACAGTTGTGCTGCTTTCTTTGCTCACCTCGGCTGGACTCGGGGAAGGGCACAAGAAGCAGGCACTGCCTGACAAAGGCAAATGGAAAGCATATTTGTCTGGGCAGTGGTAATTGAGGAATGGAGAGCAAACTGTGGATCTGAAGGATGCATCAAGCCTCTTTGGCTGCTGAAGGCCAGGTGTGTCCATGGGAGCTGGCTTTGAGTCACAGCTGAGGACATTTCTAGATGGGCCAAAGGTTTTGCAGGAAAAGTCAGCTGGCTCCAGCACCTTTGGCACAAAGCTCTTTGTTGTGAAGAAGCAGGCCTCCCCAGCAAAGGGCTCTGCCTCGAGGAGTGGGGATGCTGCTCTGTGCCCTCTGAAATAAGCTCCCAGGAAGTCCTGGAGGGAGTGGCCCTGGTAGGTGCTGGCATCTGGGCTGATGAGCCCAAAGCGCAGCTTCAGGGACAGCAGCTCTGTCCTGAGGATGGCATTCTCCTCGCTGAGAGCAGCCAGCTGGGTCTCCATGGCGAAGTCATTGAGGCGCCTCTTCTCCCGTGAGCGCTTGGCTGCCTCGTTGTTCTTGCGCCTCTTCTCCCAGTACATGTTGTCCTTCTTCTCGTCCGGCATGAACTCCCGCTTGCGCCGGGAGGGACCGCTCATCTTGCCGTGGAGGAGCTTAGCCTTGCTCTGCTGAAGCGCAAGCTCACTGACGGTGCTCAGCGGTGCCATGAAGTTTTCCATGGTTGTGAACACAGCCGGGGTTCTGCCAGAATTAGAACACAAAACTATTACTACTAAAGGTGCTATTAATTAATATCAACAAATAAAATAATATAGCTATCTGATTGTTTTATCTCTGTTGCAGTCATACCAGGAACACTGAGTACAGCACCATACTCTCACGTAACCTGAGGACAGCTTCCCTCAGCTATTTTGGAGCCACGTTTTCAAAATACTGTCAGCACATCAATGCACTCACATTTCACCGGTGTCTGCAAAGTCCATCACGGGGTACCCAGAAAGTGTGCATGACTGAGCAGAGTTAAAAAGGACATATTTCGCCAACTTAGTGATCAACCACAAACACTAACTAACTTCAATCAGGATAATAAAAATTGCTCTCACATACGACTTATCTCCCACTAATCTCAAACTGTCTTACAAAGGAAGTAAGCCTCATTGCCTCTGTTTTACAGATAAGGAAGGCACAGGGAGAAGAACTGATTTATCTCAGTCACATACCTTAGTTGGCAGCTGAAGCAGGATTACAAATCTCCTGCACACTCAGTCCCCTTTTTTCCCCAAAACCCCTGGTCCCACCCTGGAAAGGTGAAAT
This sequence comes from Cariama cristata, assembly GCF_000690535.1. Classification (NCBI taxonomy): domain Eukaryota; kingdom Metazoa; phylum Chordata; class Aves; order Cariamiformes; family Cariamidae; genus Cariama; species Cariama cristata. The sequence continues at coordinate 5,173 of NW_009619035.1, read as the reverse complement.
CTGTGACGTTGATAGATTTGTAAGCAAATGTGGATGAACGCTATGAAAAGTGCGGTCTAAGAGTTTGCAAGTACTTGCACGGCAGGTGCTGAGCAGCAGTACGGCACCGAGCGTTGGCACAGAAGTGTCCATCTGAAGACAACGACCACGGTACTTTCCTGACTACAGGAAGAAACTAGCAGAGAAGACCAATGATACAGTCTAAGTTGTGAATCAAGTTAATAAGAGATCACACTCCAGGCATTCCCATCTAAGCTGCAAGCTTCCTGTAACATGGCTATCTTCCCAGAAAACCACATCAGCCCTCCTGCCTCTGGGCAGTCCGGGAGGGATTGTGCTGATCTAGTGTGACTGTCTAGAAGCAGGCACCTGCATGTGGTCACTTCAGACACCCTCTATACTTCACAGAGACCTAGTGAGGGAGCTTAGCATGACATTATCTTACTCTGCAGTAGCCACTTACATTCGATTAGCTGAGCTCCCTGGACTGTTGTCTATTGACTGTAAGAAAGCCTAGAGTAACTGATTCCGATTTGGACCTTGCAGGCGTCTTAGGTTTGGTGAGAGGAATCAGATCTTGTAAGCCTAACTTCAGTTTTGGGAAACTACTTTGTAGAGTCAAGAGGAGACAGATTGACAGATCTACAGGATGGATAGAGAAGGAACAGAGAAAGGATCCCACTCAGAAATGCTTCACTGCCAGACTGTTCAGGACTTAGGTCCCATCTAACAGAAAACTTGGCCAGAGGGACCAGCCAGTACTGAGCCTAATAACCCATCACCTCTACAGGATTACCCTAAAATGGTAAAGAAGGACATAATTGTTTCACTTTGATTAGCAACTAATGAGCTGAAGCTTTGGTATTTGTCACGTTTCAATCCCCACAGCCCTTGCGCAAGGCCCTTCATTTTAGCCCCTCATGATTATGTGACTCTTGGGACCCACAAAGACCACCACACAGAGGTCAAGGTGCCCTCCGCGCTGTCTGGAGGGTTGCCGTACACTTTGCTAGTACTGCAATGCACTCATGGTAGCTAGAATAATAATTGTGCCTGTTTACATAATTGCAAAGTGCTTTTCTGAGTCATGGGGACATCACCAAGCTTCCTGGCAGGGTTGGTCAGAATGTTGGGGGGAGGAGGGCTGGCTGATATTTTCAACTGAAAACATTTCCCCCTCCCCAAGAAAAAATGCTTCAGGCTGAAAACTGCCCAAACTCAGAGGCAATAAAATCAACATAACATCAAAAAGCCAAGCATTATTCAGTTTTTAGCCAAAAACATTCAGCTGGAGCATTTTTGGCTTTCAAACAACTATTCAGAAACCAAATTAAATGGACATATTCAGAGCTAAAGGTGAAGTGAGAAGTCAAACTCCTTTAGAAAGCCTGGGCTGTGTATGTTCATGCAGTCAGATGCTGTGAGCTTGTGAAACTCTGGCATGTGACCTTTCTGAAAATCAACACAGCTAATAATCAGTATGACTAATAGCCAACATTCTTGCTAAATCAATTTATTGCATGAGTGACATGAATTACTCTTTTCTTGATGTCTGATAACCATCTACAAGCAAAAGGGGAAGATATAATTCAACATTTTTCAGTACATCACTTTGGGCAGGGACTGTATGTCCCTGCGACACTAGTTCAATGAAGGACATGCAGAAACAGAAATGATGGAGGACCATGTTTGGGCACCTCACTTGCTCTTCATGTGCATTCACATCAACACTAATCAAATAGCCAACACATCTGTGGAAAAAAAATATTCCTAAACATTGTCCAGTTGTAATCTATGTCTAGAGGCTCTGAAAATGTCCAGTGTTCTTCACTTTCCTAGTTTCATGTAAAAGATCACATTTGAATGGTCTAGTTTTCCAAGCATGAATAATGATTTCTTAAGATCCTAACTCATGAAGAGGACAGAATTTTGGAAGCAAAGTACTCTGTTTCCTTGCATAGTGTGGGATTCATAGGGAGTGTTGCCAGCGACCTTGAACAATTCAATATAGCCTTGAAGGAAATAGAATGAGAAAGCAAGTAATGAAGCAACTGCAGAAAGGGAGCTGAAGATAAAAATGTTTTGAAGCACAGATGTGAGGCCAAAACCAGAAGACGCGTGTCTTGATTAACAGCACCAATTAAAAGCTTAGCCGCGGCGCGTGGACAGCAGGGGTTAACCAATCCATGAACAAACTAGAGCGTGTGGACAGCTGGTGAATCGATATAAGCACAAACTTGTAAACAATAAAGGTCTTTGGTTTTACCTGCGCCAGAGTCTGTGAATCAATCCCTACAGCATAGCTCTTTCTGAAAATCAGATCCCTTTTTAAGGTATCTCAAGCTAGCACCCAACAAATGAGGCATAAAAGATCACTAGAGGATTTTGAAAATCAAACAATGTGAGAATGTTTGTGAAGGAGTTCCATCATACAGACAGAGAGTTACACACATACTGTACAGCAGAAATATGAACACTGAGCCTAAAATTGCTAATCTGCTGTAGAAGCGATTTCATTAAATATTCTGCTGCTTGCAGATAAAATATCAGCCATTTATTTTTACAGATTTAGAGACCTTCAGTATTGGCAGGTTGTCATGAACTGTGATCTCTGCACAATGCAGACCTGCAAAATAGACAAATCCATATCTATTCACTATCTGAGTTTGCTCAGCATGACCGGAGTTTTGTTCTGGTTTAAATTGGGACAAGTTCCATGAAAGTATTCTCTGTCTAAATCAGTGTGATTTTTTAATTAAATACACTTGGAATGCATTTATTTTAATGTAGCCATAGTCTTTGAGATCTCAAACAGTATGCAAATGTTTTGAGAGTAACTAAAGACCAAAACAAAGAATGTCCTTTAGTATGAATAAGTTCGGGGTAATTCCTCTGGCTTTTGATCAAAATTACTTCTGATCTCAAAGCATCAAAGGGAGAATTTCAGTGAGTGTACCTGTGGTTTCTGACAGCGTCAAGAGGCAGAAATACGCTATTGTTTCAGGGCTTAATCACTTACCAGGAATTTTTCAGGTTAGTATTTGACGTGACTTCTTTGTTGAATGAGTCAAAGATCAACAGGTGGCTTTTTCACTGCATAAAGTCATCACCCGCATTGGGCAAAGTAGTTTGTTTTCTCCCTATCCTCTGTTGCTCCTAGTGCCTGTCACAAGGAGATCCTATCAGAAGTTTCAAGATTACTGTAACAAACATTCACTGTCCAATATAGCTGGGAAGCAGGGGATATAAAAGAAACCCAAAACAGGCATTTGGGAGACAGAACAAAAAAGTAATGAAGAACCTGAACTCTTCCTTCCACCAAACTCATTTCAGCATGTTTGTTTAACCTTTCCCACATTTGTTTGATCCCTCACACTCTAACCCATCGTGCCACGGTGGGACTTTCCTTCAGATCCCAACTTAATGCTACGTGAATTGAAGCAGATGGAAGCGAAACAGTCAGAAGTGAGGGTTGAGTTCAGGAGGAGAGACAGGAGTCAAACCAGAGGTAGGGCACAGTTACACTTACCTGGAGGTGTGGAAGGTTTGGAAGGAGGTTGGATGTAAAGTGAGAAGCAGGGGAAGTTCTTAGTGGAGGCAAGATCTGGACTTTTAAGGGCAAGGAATGAAGATTTAACTGGGCCAATATGTGAAAACATCACATTTTACGCCACAGAGTCTAAATTCTACCTGTTATTTATATCTGCAGCCCACAAAGTCGCACATATACCCACACTACTCATGGGAGTCTTGGGACTCTTCTTGAGTGCAGACTCTAGCAATCAAGTGCACAAGGTGACACACAGCTTGTACCTGCAAGGACGAGTGGAAACATTAGCATTAGTAGTGACAGTAGAACCGTTTTGGTCACGTGCATTATGCAACCAATATTTCCTAAGGTGCATTGGTATCTGTTGTTTCTGCAGCTATAAATGTCTAAGGCAATTAATTACTAATGTCTTGCCAGAACTTCAGCCATATTCTGTATTATCTGCACTGTGAACAGAAAAGAAAGCACCAAAAACATTGTAAAATGATGGCTTTCCTTCATTTTTCACCTCTGATTTGCACTAAATCTGCTAGTTCTGTTCAGGCAAAGCAACTTTCCGAAGCCCTACTTCTCTAGAGAGCAGCCTTTGAACTTTTCCAGTCTCGTACCTTTCTGAGCAGGTAGAAAGCAAGCCACATTTTTATGGAAAGACTGTTAAATACATGAAGATATGCAATAAAAACTATCCTTACTACTTCTACAATGCATCTGATCAACTGTGAAGGGCTAAATGTGTAATGTCCTACTTTAATGCCAACGCTAAACCACTTACACCTCTGTGAAAATGAGGACATGTTGTATTGAGGTTTTTCTACATGTACTCTATCTACCTGGTTGAAAGATCCTCATTTCTGGTAAAACTGCTCTCCTCCCACTAACAGAAGACCATGTTAGGGCTCAGGCTTCAGAGATTTGGTTCAGACCTATCTCCCCTTCTTTCTCTTATCTCCACCCTGAGCAGCAGATCAGAGCAGACTCTGATGAATTGTACTTTCCAGCAGGTTGTACAAAGCCCTCCAGGAAAAACTTGTATCTAACAGGAACTGATTCACTGCAGATCTATGAGATGATACACACTTTTCTTTAATCAAAACACACTGCCTCATAAAACAGCTGGTGAATCCCACTTTTCTGTGATTGTAAGTCAAGCCCTCAACCCTCAGATCATTCTTTTTCCCAAGGATGTAGTAAAATTAGAATAGATCCTGTAAAGGGCAACCAGAACAGCCATAGATTCAGAACAGTTTCTGTAAACAGAAATGCTAATCCATTATTTCACAAGAATAAAGAACATGTGCTGGAATTACTAGACAGTGGATTTCAAAGAAACAAAAGGAAGCACATCTTCATACAACATAAATTTAAAATTTGGAGTTCGTTGTCTGAGGATAATGTAGTCATCAAAAATAAAAAGGGAATCACAAAAAGTAATAGGCCAAAGATCAGGCCATGTTGACCTTTAAGCTGACTCAGTCTGACCATTCTTATGTCCTAAAATATTGTGTGAATTTGACTATCAAATAAATTTCCAGCTGTATTGGGTTTGCATGGCAAGGTTTTGGTAGCAGAGAGGGCTACAGGGTGGCTTCTGTGAGAAGCTGCCAGAAGCTTCTCCAATGTCCA